>NC_142373.1:6455850-6478350 GCF_059441005.1 Hippichthys cyanospilos
GACTTCACACGTTGATTGAAAGTCAAATCCTTCAGACATCAACAAACATATATTCCATCATAGTGCTAGAATCACCTCGTGGCAGAAAATATATTACCAAGTTTGCCATTCCAATTACTTAGTTGAGCCCGTTGGACAAATGTGAATGAAAATGTTACCTTTTTTAGAACATTGACCTCTATAGTTCGCCTGCATATGCACGAATACATTCATATCCCAATATGTTCATACATCGAACTGTTCATCCTTCAACGTGCTAATATATATATATATATATATATATATATATATATATATATATAACAATTTTTTCATTATGTAAATTTAATTTAATTTTTTATTTGTGAGTTAAATAAAATACTTTAAATTATTGTGATTCTCCTTCTGAATGCATCTGCTTTTTTAAGCCATATACATGCACATAAATTCACCAACCTTTTAACACACCTTGGGCCTTCTTAAAAAATTTGCTATTCTTTAAATACTGTGTTGGCAACCAATGACTACTAATTTAAACTTATAATATAGCCTTCAGCTCAGCCTTCAACCACATCATCCCGGATATCCTGGTCCAAAAATTGACTCACTTGGGCATCTCCACCTCAATATGCCAGTGGATTAATAATTTCCTCACGGACCTCCCACAGTCCGTCAAACTGGGTCGCCACTCCTCCTCCACCATCACACTCAGCACCGGTTCTCCTCAAGGATGTGTACTGAGCCCCCTGTTGTTCACTCTCTACACATTTGACTGCACTCCGACCCATCCCTCAAACACCATAATTAAGTTTGCGGATGATACGACCGTGGTCGGACTCATCTCAGGGGGAAATGAGTCTGACTATAGAGACGAGGTAAACCGATTGACAGTGTGGTGCTCAGCAAACAACCTGAAACTGAACACCACAAAAACAAAAGAGATTATTCTGGACTTCACGAAGGGACGAGCAGACCCAGCGCCGCTTTACATTCATGGGAACTGTGTGGAAAGGGTGAGCTCCACTAGGTTCCTGGGTGTGCAGCTCTCTGCGGAGCTTTCCTGGACAGCCAACACCATGGCGGTGGTGAAGAAAGCCCAGCAGCGACTCCACTTCCTGAGGGTGCTCAAGAGAAACAACCTGGAGGAGAAGCTGCTGGTGATGTTCTACAGAGCTACCATCGAGAGCACCTTAATGTACTGCATTACAGCATGGTACGCGAGGTGCTCAGTAGCAGACAGAAAAGCGCTGCAGAGGATGATTAATCTGGCCCAGAAGGTCACGGGCTGCTCTCTGCCAAGCCTGGAGGACATTGCCAGCACACGTTACCTCAGTAGAGCCGGCAACATCATCAAGGATGCATCCCATCCCGGCAACCACCTGTTTATCTTGATACCCTAAGGCCGCCGTTACAGAGCACACAAAACCCGGACAAGCAGATTTAGAGACAGTTTTTTTCCTAGAGCTATTACTGCAATAAATAATCACGGAATATAATCAAGTACTGCATTTTAAACCATACTCACTTTCTTCACTTGTGCAATAATGAGCATTATCTGAGCCATTCATCCATGTGTAATATGTGTACTGCGTGCGAGAAAAGCCTCAGACCACACTACCACTACATATGCTGTTGTTGTGTGTGTTTTAAACGTTGTATTTATACACTGTTATATTTTTACTCTATTTATTGTTTTTTAACGAAATGCACTAAGGAGTAGCACCCAAATCTCGTTGTATGCTATACAAAGACAATAAAGGCGATTCTGATTCTGATTCTAAACTTTCACCTTTGACTCTACTGTTCGCCTGCATATGCACAAATACATTCATACCCAAATATGTTCATACCTTGAACTGTTCATCCTTCAACGTGCTCACATCTGCGAAGGCCAGTTATAGCTGCGTGCAGCTCTAGTTATTGTGTGAAGGTGGAACCTTCACACATATGTTATTGTGCTCGGCCATTTTCTTTATTATTATTATTGTGTGAAGGTGGAACCTTCACATATATGTTATTGTGCTCAGCCATTTTCTTTATTGTGTGAAGGTGGAACCTTCACACATGTTATTCTACCGCTTTATTATTGTGTGAAGGTGGAACCTTCACACATATGTTATTCTACCGCTTTATTGTGTGAAGGTGGAACCTTCACACATATGTTATTCTACCGCTTTATTATTATTATTATTATTATTGTGTGAAGGTGAAAAGGTGCTTTAACCGCTTTAAACCGCTTTATTGTGTGAAGGTGAAACCTTCACACATATGTTATTCCTTGACTTTATTATTATTGTGTGAAGGTGAAACCTTCACACATGTTATTCCTTGACTTTATTATTGTGTGAAGGTGAAACCTTCACACATATGTTATTCCTTGACTTTATTGTGTGAAGGTGAAACCTTCACACATGTTATTCCTTGACTTTATTATTGTGTGAAGGTGAAACCTTCACACTTATGTTTTTCTCCACCTTTATTATTATTATTTTTTTTTTTATTCCGACCGTTTTTTAGGTACGTTTCAACTCCTTCCCAGTTCATCCAATTCATGCCGTTCAAACTTCATATCATTCTACATATTCATGTTTAGTGCGGGTCTATTTTTCAAGTTTCAACTTTTCATCGTTTTCCTACAATTTAAGTTTTTGTACCGTAAAAATGGCCTAATGTTAAGTGAATGGGCTGGTCTTCGTGCTTTATTTTTAAACTTTAACGTTTTCGATATTTCCTATGTCTCGGTGGCTCATGGGATTTGTGTACCGCATTCGCACTTCATGTTCGTGGGTTCAATCCCAGGCTGCGTCATTTTTTAGTTGTGTGAGTCTTTTTTAGTTAGTGCGGGTCTATTTTTCAAGTTTCAACTTTTCATCGTTTTCCTACAATTTAAGTTTTTGTACCGTAAAAACGGCCTAATGTTTAGTGATTGGAGCGTTCTTCCTACTTCCTTTTAAAGCGTTCACGGTTTCGTCATTTCCCGTGGCTCAGACGTTCTGTTGACGTATATCTACTACATGTTCGTGCGTTCGATCCCCGCTGTGTCTTTTCACACATTCAGTGTTTTTTTTTCAGTTAATTCAGTATTTTTTTTTTGGTTTCAATTCCTTCCCAGTTCATCCAATTCATGCCGTTCGAACTTCATATCATTCCACATATTCACGTGAAGTGCTTTTTTATTTTTCAAGGTTCAACTATTCGTTTTCCTACATTTTACGTTTTTTATACTATTCATATTTAAAGAATTTAGCCTTTTCAAACTGTTCTTACTTTCATTTCATCTTTTCATTCCACAGTTGAACTTTTTTCAGTTTTTTAACTTTGTATTATTCGTAGTTCTTCATAGATTCACGTTCAAAAATACTTCATTCCCTATATTTCAAGCTTTCACAGTGTGGTCTTACACTGCCCCCCAGTGGCCCAGTGGTAGAGTTGTCATCTTCAACATGTCCGTGTCCCGGTTCGGGCAAATCGCGTTTCACGTTTACAGTTCAACTTTCAGCTACAATTCAAGTTTTTGTACCGTAAAAATTGTCTAATGTTAAGTGAATGGTGTTGTTAAGAAGTTTCTGATTATACTTAACGATTTCGTGTTTGAATCGTTCTGTTATTACTATTTACGTCTGGACATGTTTCTCCTGTGGTCATGTGATCTTCCTAGCAACCGCCTAGCAACTAATCACAAGTTATGTTTCATTCCTCCACTACCAATCAGGACTCTGTTTACACTATCATAGGTTGTTTTGCTCTTTCACGGGTCAGTCGGCAGGTATCGTTGTAACGGACAGTCATTTTTTCTGCTTTCAATCATTCTGTGGATTATCTAATTCCTTTCATTATTATTCCGTGCGTCCATGAGAATGTAAGTACAGTTTGAATATGTTGTCCGTTCGTGGTTTTGGATACATGTTTACGTTTGCACTGCTTCACTTTGTCCATTAATGTCTAAGTTGTTATTGCACCTAAGTTTGGTATAATTGCTAAAGGCAGATATACCGTACTTTTCATTTTTCACTTTTAGTATTCACGTTAAAAGTTTCATCCACAAAATGTGCATATTTGTCGCATGTTTGCCGTGTGTGCCAATGTGATCCTTCCTCGTAAGGGAGTGACGTCACCGCCCACTCAAATCTATTCGGCTCCATTAACCCTTTCCTACCTAACATGTTAACATGATACATGTTTACGTTTGCACTGCTTCACTTTGTCCATTAATGTTTAAGTTGTTATTGCACCTAAGTTTGGTATAATTGCTAAAGGCAGATATACCGTTCTTTTCATACTTCACTTTTAGTATTCACGTTAAAGTTTCATTCACAAAATGTGCATATTTGTCGCATGTTTGCCGTGTGTGCCAATGTAATCCTTCCTCCGTAAGGGAGTGACGTCACCGCCCACTCAAATCTATTCGGCTCTATTAACCCTTTCCTACCTAACGCACATTTTGGAACGATTGGGTTGAATTCATTCTTCCTATCATTGTACGGTATGTTTGCCTGTGTTGTTTATGTTATTCTAAGCTAATATAGAGTCATGTGAGCATATGATGTAACATATTGTAACTATTCAAACATATTCAACATATTCAAACTGTTCTTACTTTCATTTCATCTTACTTTTCATTCGACAGTTGAACTTTTCTCAGTTTTTTTTTATCTTTGTATTATTCGTAATACTTCACAGATTCACGTTCAAACATACTTCATTCCCTTTATTTAAAGCTTTCACAGTGTGGTCTGACACCGCCCCCCAGTGGCCCAGTGTTAGAGTTGTCATCTTCAACACGTCCGTGTCCCGGTTCGGGCAAATCGCGTTTCACGTTTACAGTTGTTTTTTCTCTTCTGCTTTTAGTTCAGATCATCCACACTTTTTTTATAATTCAAACATTCGTTTTTTTTTTTAGTTTCCAACTTTGTGTTATTCATATTTTTTCACACATTCACATCATTCCACAGTTCAACTTTTTTAAATTTTTCAACTTTGTATTATTCATATTTCTTCACATTAACATTATACCACAGTTCATCTTTCAGCTACAATTCAAGTTTTTCTACCGTAAAAATGGCCTAATGTTAAGTGAATGGTGTGATTCAAAAACATGCAGGATACAAGCCCTCGAGGACTGGAGTTTGACACCTACAGTTTAGTTATACAAAGTACACCATTTCCCATGATGCCTACGGGCGGCCATCTTAGACCACTGAAGACTCCAACTCCCATCTGCCCTCATGGGCGGCCATCTTGGATATTTTCTTAGACGTCTCATGACCTCTCACTTCTGCTTCCACCTCGTACAGCATCTGGCTTGGTGAACTCAGCTTGATTCATACATTCAGTTTTTTTCAGTTTTTCAACTTTGTATTATTCATATTTCAAGCAGTAAAAAAACTGAAAAAGTTTGATTAGGGATCATTTTTAAACTCCTGATAATGAGCTAATCATTTGAATGAGGTGGATTGAATGAGGTGGATTGTGGATTGATGTGAAACAGTGAAGAATTGTGAATAATACAAAGTTGAAAAACTTTGTATTTTCTCTTCTGCTTTTACTTCGGATCATCCACACTTTTTTACGATTCAAACATTCGTTTTTTTTTCCAGTTTCTCAGTTTTTCAACTTTGTAGGATTCATAATTTTTCACAGATTCAAATCATTCTACAGTTCAACTTTTTTCAGTTTTTCATTCATCTTCAAATTCCACAGTTCAACTTTTTTTCAGTTTTTCAACTTTGTATTCATATTTCTTCACAGATTCACACCATTCAATCGTTCAACATCATTCCACTTTTCAACTCCCAAACCTTCAACGGTTTCACCTTCACACGCAATTTCTTCAGAAATTGCACATTTTCTAGTTATTGTGTGAAGGTGAAACCTTCACACATATGTTATTCCTTGACTTTATTATTGTGTGAAGGTGAAACCTTCACACTTATGTTTTTCTCCACCTTTATTATTATTATTATTATTTTTTTTTTTTTATTCCGACCGTTTTTTAGGTACGTTTCAACTCATTCCCAGTTCATCCAATTCATGCCGTTCAAACTTCATATCATTCTACATATTCATGTTTAGTGCGGGTCTATTTTTCAAGTTTCAACTTTTCATCGTTTTCCTACAATTTAAGTTTTTGTACCGTAAAAATGGCCTAATGTTAAGTGAATGGGCTGGTCTTCGTGCTTTATTTTTAAACCTTAACGTTTTCGATATTTCCTATGTCTCGGTGGGTCATGGGATTTGTGTACGGCATTCGCACTTCATGTTCGTGGGTTCAATCCCAGGCTGCGTCATTTTTTAGTTGTGTGAGTCTTTTTTAGTTAGTGCGGGTCTATTTTTCAAGTTTCAACTTTTCATCGTTTTCCTACAATTTAAGTTTTTGTACCGTAAAAACGGCCTAATGTTACGTGATTGGAGCGTACTTCCTACTTCCTTTTAAAGCGTTCACGGTTTCGTCATTTCCCGTGGCTCAGACGTTCTGTTGACGTATATCTACTACATGTTCGTGCGTTCGATCCCCGCTGTGTCTTTTCACACATTCAGTGTTTTTTTTCAGTTAATTCAGTATTTTCTTTTGGTTTCAACTCCTTCCCAGTTCATCCAATTCATGCCGTTCGAACTTCACATCATTCCACATATTCACGTGAAGTGCTTTTTTATTTTTCAAGGTTCAACTATTCATCGTTTTCCTACAATTTACGTTTTTTATACTATTCATATTTAAAGAATTTAGCCTTTTCAAACTGTTCTTACTTTCATTTCATCTTTTCATTCCACAGTTGAACTTTTTTCAGTTTTTTAACTTTGTATTATTCGTAGTTCTTCATAGATTCACGTTCAAAAATACTTCATTCCCTATATTTCAAGCTTTCGCAGTGTGGTCTTACACTGCCCCCCAGTGGCCCAGTGGTAGAGTTGTCATCTTCAACATGTCCGTGTCCCGGTTCGGGCAAATCGCGTTTCACGTTTACAGTTCAACTTTCAGCTACAATTCAAGTTTTTGTACCGTAAAAATTGTCTAATGTTAAGTGAATGGTGTTGTTAAGAAGTTTCTGATTATACTTAACGATTTCGTGTTTGAATCGTTCTGTTATTACTATTTACGTCTGGACATGTTTCTCCTGTGGTCATGTGATCTTCCTAGCAACCGCCTAGCAACTAATCACAAGTTGTGTTTCATTCCTGCACTACCAATCAGGACTCTGTTTACACTATCATAGGTTGTTTTGCTCTTTCACCGGTAGTCGGCAGGTATCGTTGTAACGGACAGTCATTTTTTCTGCTTTCAATCATTCTGTGGATTATCTCATTCCTTTCATTATTATTCCGTGCGTCCATGAGAATGTAAGTACAGTTTGAATATGTTGTCCGTTCGTGGTTTTGGATACATGTTTACGTTTGCACTGCTTCACTTTGTCCATTAATGTCTAAGTTGTTATTGCACCTAAGTTTGGTATAATTGCTAAAGGCAAATATACCGTACTTTTCATACTTCACTTTTAGTATTCACGTTAAAGTTTCATCCACAAAATGTGCATATTTGTCGCATGTTTGCCGTGTGTGCCAATGTGATCTTTCCGCCGTAAGGGAGTGACGTCACCGCCCACTCAAATCTATTCGGCTCCATTAACCCTTTCCTACCTAACGCACATTTTGGAACGATTGGGTTGAATTCATTCTTCCTATCATTGTACGGTATGTTTGCCTGTGTTGTTTATGTTATTCTAAGCTAATATAGAGTCATGTGAGCATATGATGTAACATATTGTACAATGTTAGTTATGTTAGTTATCAATGTTTAGTGAATGTTCTCTGCTCTCCTTTGCGGAGACCACACACCCACAATCAAACATAGAACACACACAGAACACACAAACACAGAAACACACACACACCAACCCAGATAAATAAATAGAACATTATATACAAATAAAGAGTGGCATGAGAGTGTGCATCGTCTTTATGTTCTGGCCGGACAACCTGATAAGATTGAGGATCCTCTGAATCAGTCAAGTACAGTCCTTTCAAGGAGGTCACAAGTTTGGACGCTACTCCGACACCTCCATTACAGGTGTGATTCAAAAACATGCAGGATACAAGCCCTCGAGGACTGGAGTTTGACACCTATAGTTTAGTTACACAAAGTAATCCATTTCCCATGTTGCCATCGGGCGGCCATCTTAGACCACTGAAGACTCCAACTCCAATCTGCCCTCATGGGCGACCATCTTGGACATTTTATTAGACGTCTCATTACCTCTCACTAGTGCTTCCACCTAGTACAGCATCTGGCTTGGTTAACTCAGCTTGATTCATACGTTTTAGTTTTTTTCAGTTTTTCAACTCTGTATTATTCACATTTCTTCACTGTTTCACATCAATCCACAATCCACCTCATTCAATCCACCTCATTCAAATGATAAGCTCATTAGCAGGAGTTTAAAACTCCAGTCCTTGAGGGCTGATATCCTGCATGTTTTTGAATCACATCATTCACTTAACATTAGGCCTAATATCACAGATTCACATTATTCCAGTTCAACTTTTCTCAGTTTGTTAACTATGTAGGATTCATAATTTTTCACAGATTCAAATCATTCTACAGTTCAACTTTTTTTCAGTTTTTCATTCATCTTCAAATTCCACGGTTCAACTTTTTTTCAGTTTTTCAACTTTGTATTCATATTTCTTCACAGATTCACACCATTCAATCGTTCCACATCATTCCACTTTTCAACTCCCAAACCTTCAACGGTTTCACCTTCACACGCAATTTCTTCAGAAATTGCACTTTTTCTAGTTATTATTATTATTCTGCCGTTTTTTGGGACGTTTCATCTCTTTCCCAGTTTATCCGATTCACGCCGTTCCAATTTCATCTTATTCCACATATTCCCATTCGGGGCGCGTGTATTTTTATAATTCCAATTATTCATAGATTTCCCACAATTCCCTGTTTTCCGAGCCAAAAGTGCCATTGACTTACATTGGGTGATTTTTCATTTCAATATTACATCTTTTACGTTTCATATTTTCAAAATTTAACTCATTCAGCTTGCCTTAGGGATCATTCTCATCATTCCAGTAATACATAGTTTCCAATAATTTCCCATAATTCCATATTTTTCCCACCTTTAATATTTCATAATGCATTTCCAATGGGAGGGCTTCCCATTCATTCTCAATGGGACAATTAACATTTCACATTTTGATGTTTCCCATTTCATATTCATAACATTGAACTTATTCATTCCACCCTATGGCTCATTCCCAACAATTCAATACATCAAAATTATTAATAATTTCCCATAATTCCATATTTTTCACCTATAACAATTTGTTATTCATTCCCAAGGGCAGATTTGACTTTTCCTATTTGAAGCTTCCCCATTTTGCATTCAAATCATTCAGCTAATTCATTTCACAGTCATCATTACACATATTCACACAAACCAGTAATTCATAACAATATTAATAAGTTTACCCATAATTCCTCATTCCCATTTTCCTCACCAAAACTTTGTAACCTTCTATCTTGGCCATTCCTACTCCGATTCCCACCGTTCCAACTTTGATGGATTCCCCCAAATCCCGGCATTCCAAAGGGGTAGCTTCCCAGAACTCAAAATTTTACCCACAATTCCTCATTCTGTAGTCACAAAGAATCCATTCATTTTCTATGGGGTCATTCTTTCTGTGAGCATGTGACCTTCTTGGACTACTGTTCAGGTACACGTTGTACTCTATTTACCATGGTACCCCCACCCAGCGGCCGTCTTGGATGAACTCTGACCTACATCAAATACTACAGCTCCCATACACCCCTGTAAGGCGGCCATCTTGGACATTTGACAAGCTCTCGTCGCAGCCCATTCACTTTGAATGGGGAAAAGTGGAAAAAAGTGGGAAAAAAAAGTTTTTTTGGAAACCCTCACGTGGAAATGAGCGGAACCACGTAACTCATGGACCATCGTTGTGGATTTTGGGCGGCCATCTTGGATATCTGATCAGACATCTCATGAGCTTTCAGCCCATCTTCCACCCAGGATGGTGGCCATCTTGGTTAACTCAGAACAATAAAAACAACACTCTCCTAATGTTGAACATCCAAACTATGAAATATAATCCTCCAAAATTCAGAATTTGAACTTTAAGTGTACTTTTTTCTCACTTTTTTAAATTTTGTGATCTTTTACAAAATTAAAAAAAAATTAGTTTTTTTCACTTTAATGACTACAGGTATTTGTCCGATTCAGGCCGATTTAGCGTTTAACCGTTCATCTTGACCCTGCCTATGACCTCAGAGTGTCATTTACCCATAATGCATCTAATTTGCATAAGTAATAGCCCCCTAAAACTCGCGAAAAATTAGATTTTTTATGTTTCCTCTTGTGATATCTCCATTTGCGTCCGACCTAAACTTATCGTTCCAACTTTAGGTGTTTCCCATTTATGGGTTAGATTGCCAAGAACACCCTCGCACCAAACATTTCAAGTTTTCCCCATTTTTTACCCATAATTCCTCAGTTAATTGTTCTTGCCAAAACATTGTAACCTTCTGTCTTCGCCATTCTTCATCCGATTCCCACCGTTCAAACTTTAATCGATTCCATTCATCCTCGCCAATTCATTGGTGTATTCATTTACCTCTTAGCAGAATACAACATTTTCCCACCATTCCACATACTGTACCTTTAATGAACCAATTCATTTTCAATGAGGTCATTCATTGTGTGGGCGTTTGGCCTTCGTGGACTACTGTTTAGGTAGACAGAGTACTCCATTTCCCATGGGGTCATCAGGTGGCCATCTTGGACACTTGACTACATACACTGAGACTCCATTTCCCATCAAACCTCAGGGGCGGCCATCTTGGATATCTGATCAGACATCTCATTCAGTTTTTCCCTTGTATCTTTGCTAGTCTTCATCCGAATCCGACCGTTCCAATTTTAATCGATTCCCCCTATGCCCGCTATTCCATTTTTACCCACTAATCAAAAATTACCCACAATTCCACTTTTTCAGTTTTTCCCTTATATCTTTGTCATTCTTCATCCGATTCCGACCGTTCCAACTTTAATTGATTTCCCCAAGTCCCGTTATTCCATGGTGGTATCCATTTTCTTCTTCCCAGAATTAAAAAATTACCCACAATTCCATTTTTTCAGTTTTTCCCCTGTATCTTTGCCATTCCTACTCCGATTACCACCGGTCCATCTTTAATCGATTCCCCCAATGCCCGTCCATACATTTTTAACCACAATTCAAAAATTACCCACAATTCCACTTTTTCAGTTTTTCCCTTCTATCTTTGCCATTTTTCATCCGATTCCGTCAGTTCCAATTTTATTTGATTCCCCCAAGTCTCGGCATTCCATAATGGTATTCATTTTCTTCTTCCCAGAATTCAAATTTTTAACACAATTCCACTTTTTCAGTTTTTCCCTTATATCCTTGCCATTCTTCATCCGATTCCGACTGTTCTAACTTTAATTGATTCCTCCAATTCCCGCCATTCCACATAATTCAAAACCTCTCCCTTCAGGTGTTTCACCTTCACACGCAATTTCTTCAGGAATTGCACATATTCTAGTTGTGTGAAGGTGAAACCTTCACACATATGTTATTCCTTGACTTTATTATTATTGTGTGAAGGTGAAACCTTCACACTTATGTTTTTCTCCACCTTTATTATTATTATTTTTATTTTTTTTATTCCGACCGTTTTTTAGGTACGTTTCAACTCATTCCCAGTTCATCCAATTCATGCCGTTCAAACTTCATATCATTCCACATATTCATGTTTAGTGCGGGTCTATTTTTCAAGTTTCAACTTTTCATCGTTTTCCTACAATTTAAGTTTTTGTACCGTAAAAATGGCCTAATGTTAAGTGAATGGGGTGGTCTTCGTACTTTATTTTTAAACTTTAACGGTTTCCGCGTTTCCTATGTCCCAATGGCTCATGGGATTTTTGTACCGCATTCGCACTTCATGTTCGTGGGTTCAATCCCAGGCTGCGTCATTTTTTAGTTGTGTGAGTCTTTTTTAGTTAGTGCGGGTCTATTTTTCAAGTTTCAACTTTTCATCGTTTTCCTACAATTTAAGTTTTTGTACCGTAAAAACGGCCTAATGTTAAGTGATTGGAGCGTTCTTCCTACTTCCTTTTAAAGCGTTCACGGTTACGTCATTTCCCGTGGCTCAGACGTTCTGTTGACGTATATCTACTACATGTTCGTGCGTTCGATCCCCGCTGTGTCTTTTCACACATTCAGTGTTTTTTTTCAGTTAATTCAGTATTTTTTTTTTTGGTTTCAATTCCTTCCCAGTTCATCCAATTCATGCCGTTCGAACTTCATATCATTCCACATATTCACGTGAAGTGCTTTTTTATTTTTCAAGGTTCAACTATTCATCGTTTTCCTACAATTTACGTTTTTTATACTATTCATATTTAAAGAATTTAGCCTTTTCAAACTGTTCTTACTTTCATTTCATCTTTTCATTCCACAGTTGAACTTTTTTCAGTTTTTTAACTTTGTATTATTCGTAGTTCTTCATAGATTCACGTTCAAAAATACTTCATTCCCTATATTTCAAGCTTTCCCAGTGTGGTCTTACACTGCCCCCCAGTGGCCCAGTGGTAGAGTTGTCATCTTCAACATGTCCGTGTCCCGGTTCGGGCAAATCGCGTTTCACGTTTACAGTTCAACTTTCAGCTACAATTCAAGTTTTTGTACCGTAAAAATTGTCTAATGTTAAGTGAATGGTGTTGTTAAGAAGTTTCTGATTATACTTAACGATTTCGTGTTTGAATCGTTCTGTTATTACTATTTACGTCTGGACATGTTTCTCCTGTGGTCATGTGATCTTCCTAGCAACCGCCTAGCAACTAATCACAAGTTGTGTTTCATTCCTGCACTACCAATCAGGACTCTGTTTACACTATCATAGGTTGTTTTGCTCTTTCATCGGTCAGTCGGCAGGTATCGTTGTAATGGACAGTCATTTTTTTCTGCTTTCAATCATTCTGTGGATTATCTCATTCCTTTCATTATTATTCCGTGCGTCCATGAGAATGTAAGTACAGTTTGAATATGTTGTCCGTTCGTGGTTTTGGATACATGTTTACGTTTGCACTGCTTCACTTTGTCCATTAATGTCTAAGTTGTTATTGCACCTAAGTTTGGTATAATTGCTAAAGGCAAATATACCGTACTTTTCATACTTCCCTTTTAGTATTCACGTTAAAGTTTCATCCACAAAATGTGCATATTTTTCGCTTGTTTGCCGTGTGTGCCAATGTGATCTTTCCGCCGTAAGGGAGTGACGTCACCGCCCACTCAAATCTATTCGGCTCCATTAACTCTTTCCTACCTAACGCACATTTTGGAACGATTGGGTTGAATTCATTCTTCCTATCATTGTACGGTATGTTTGCCTGTGTTGTTTATGTTATTCTAAGCTAATATAGAGTCATGTGAGCATATGATGTAACATATTGTACAATGTTAGTTATGTTAGTTATCAATGTTTAGTGAATGTTCTCTGCTCTCCTTTGCAGAGACCACACACCCACAATAAAACATAGAACACACACAGAACACACAAACACAGAAACACACACACACCAACCCAGATAAATAAATAGAACATTATATACAAATAAAGAGTGGCATGAGAGTGTGCATCGTCTTTATGTTCTGGCCGGACAACCTGATAAGATTGAGGATCCTCTGAATCAGTCAAGTACAGTCCTTTCAAGGAGGTCACAAGTTTGGACGCTACTCCGACACCTCCATTACAGGTGTGATTCAAAAACACGCAGGATACAAGCCCTCGAGGACTGGAGTTTGACACCTATAGTTTAGTTACACAAAGTAATCCATTTCCCATGTTGCCATCGGGCGGCCATCTTAGACCACTGAAGACTCCAACTCCAATCTGCCCTCATGGGCGGCCATCTTGGATATTTTATTAGACGTCTCATTACCTCTCATCACTGCTTCCACCTAGTACGGCATCTGGCTTGGTTAACTCAGCTTGATTCATACGTTTTAGTTTTTTTCAGTTTTTCAACTCTGTATTATTCACATTTCTTCACTGTTTCACATCAATCCACAATCCACCTCATTCAATCCACCTCATTCAAATGATAAGCTCATTAACAGGAGTTTAAAACTCCAGTCCTCGAGGGCTGATATCCTGCATGTTTTTGAATCACATCATTCACTTAACATTAGGCCTAATGTCACAGATTCACATTATTCCAGTTCAACTTTTCTCAGTTTGTTAACTATGTAGGATTCATAATTTTTCACAGATTCAAATCATTCTACAGTTCAACTTTTTTTCAGTTTTTCATTCATCTTCAAATTCCACGGTTCAACTTTTTTTCAGTTTTTCAACTTTGTATTCATATTTCTTCACAGATTCGCACCATTCAATCGTTCCACATCATTCCACTTTTCAACTCCCAAACCTTCAACGGTTTCACCTTCACACGCAATTTCTTCAGAAATTGCACTTTTTCTAGTTATTATTATTATTATTATTCTGCCGTTTTTTGGGACATTTCATCTCTTTCCCAGTTTATCCGATTCACGCCGTTCCAATTTCATCTTATTCCACTTATTCCCATTCGGTGCGCGTGTATTTTTATAATTCCAATTATTCATAGATTTCCCACAATTCCCTGTTTTCCGAGCCAAAAGTGCCATTGACTTACATTGGGTGATTTTTCATTTCAATATTACATCTTTTACGTTTCATATTTTCAAAATTTAACTCATTCAGCTTGCCTTAGGGATCATTCTCATCATTCCAGTAATACATAGTTTCCAATAATTTCCCATAATTCCATATTTTTCCCACCTTTAATATTTCATAATGCATTTCCAATGGGAGGGCTTCCCATTCATTCTCAATGGGACAATTAACATTTCACATTTTGATGTTTCCCATTTCATATTCATAACATTGAACTTATTCATTCCACCCTATGGCTCATTCCCAACAATTCAATAAATCAAAATTATTAATAATTTCCCATAATTCCATATTTTTCACCTATAACAATTTGTAATTCATTCCCAAAGGCAGATTTTACTTTTCCTATTTGAAGCTTCCTCATTTTGCATTCAATTCATTCAGCCAATTCATTTCACATTGTAATCATTACACATATTCACACAAACCAGACCTACCTGCGTTAGACCTATACTGGTCGTTCCAACTTTAGGTGTTTCCTGTAATTGTCTTCAACACTTGCCCACATACACTGAGACTCCATTTCCCATCAACCCTGAGGGGCGGCCATCTTGGATATCTGATCAGACATCTCATTCAGTTTTTCCCTTCTATCTTTGCCAGTCTTAACCGTTCCAACTTTAATCGATCACCCCACTTCCTATGTGATCGTGGTGGTATCCATTTTCCACTTCCAAGAATTTAAAAATTACCCACAATTCAACTTGTTCAGTTTTTTTTCCTGCTATCTTTCCGACCGTTCCAACTTCAACTGATTCCCCCAATTCCCACCATTCCATGGTGGTATCCATTTTCCTCTTCCCAAAATTCAAAATTTACCCACAATTCCACTACATTAGTTTTTCACTTCTTTCTTTGCCATTCAACAACTTTTCCTTCAGAGGTTACACCTTCACATCCAATTTCTTCAGAAATTGCAAATATTCTAGTTATTATTATTATTATTATTATTCTCCAAAGTAAATCGTAAATGAGAGGGCTTAAACATGCACGAAAAGTCACCAAAATTTGCACACTCATCGGGCCTGCTGTAAAATTAGGTATTTTGGTGTTTTCATACATTAAAATCTAAAAAATGGATTTTTAGCACCACCTACAGTTGAACACTTCTCCATGGTCACGGCCAGTTTCACCTCGAGCTATGAAATTTTTTAGGGCATATATAGGACCTCAAGACCTACAAAAAAGTTATAGACTACTATATGCTAGGATGTACAGAACCAGAGATATGAATTTTTTTATGTGCCTTTCTGGACAGTTTTTGGCTGTTTGCAGGTACCAAGTTCCTCTTAATAGCTCCTAAATGGTTGACCCTATCATCTTCAAATTTGGTGTGCTTCATCATCAGGCATAGCGACACAATTGGGCAAAATTTCGTGAAGATCAGTGTCAGAGAAATCTCAGAAAAGAAGACTAGGACAAGCCTAGCTGCTCAAACAGCAAAAAGAGTAACTCAGACCAGCCAAGATTGACTTTTCTATGCCGGGCATAGGGAAAAAAAGCTTGGGCAAATGTAACTCGTGGGTCTTCCAACGCTAGTTTTTCCACCGCCCAGCCGTTCCCCCCTGGCTTTTATTGAGTAGAAGCATAGCAGATTACAAGACACAACAAAAGAGCCAGCCGGGCGCCACCGGCAGCTGGGCCAAGGTCCCGGCTCACACTTTCGTGCGTCAACAGTTCTATCTAAGGACAGGGTCAAGATGAACTAGGATTGCATAAATGGGTAACAATGAACTAAGCACATAATAACAACCTAATATATGATTCCCTTCACAATCAGCCATCATATATGATGGGGGGGAGGGGCTTTAAATTATGTGTCAAATTTCCTTCGCCATGAGCAACAAGAACCTTAATAACTCCAATGCGCAAGCTTCAAAAAATCTGAAATTTTACAGAAAATTTACTAATTGTGTCCTTAAAATATCTGCATGATAAATTTTCAAATCAATTACTGTGCCACTTACAAAAATGTCATTTTTTAAACTTTCATGTATTGTGCAAAGCCCATAAGAGTAAATGGACTGAAAATGTGTCCGAATACCATCGGGTCTTAGAGAAAATAGGTTTTTAAATTTTACGACTTTACATTTGACGTGGTCCATTATCTGACAGAGTGGCACAACAGGGCAAAATTTCGTCAGGATCGGCTAACATATATGATGAGGGCGGGGCTTCAAATTACATGATTCAAATTTCCTTTTCCACCAGTGACAAAAACCTTAGTATTTCAATTTTTGCACTGTGCAATTCCTGTTTGAGCAAATTAACTGAAAATTGGCCAGAATAGCTTTGAGAAATGAAACATGAAGGTTCTTCAACTTTCCAATTTTGTGCTAGGGGCGCGGCCATTACGTTGTCTCAAAGATCGATGTCTCGCCAATACCAAAAAGTTTCTTTAATTGAACCCAGATGGTCTTATCTTTTCTAAATTTCATATAATTGATGGGAGTCCAATGTAAAACACCAGTTTTACATTGTAACCAGTTTTTTATCATACTGCGAGCGCCACCTAGTGGGACCAAAAAATATCATTATAGTTGAAGGATTGCAGCCAAACCCAGTTGGTTCGCCTTACAGCTATCAACATTTGTAGGCAAATGCAAGACCCTAAGAACTAAATAACAATCAAAGACAGGCATACGCTAGGATGTAGAGAATAAAAAGCGTTACAGATTATTGAATTTGCAAATTTGATGCATTTATGGCCTTTTGTAAGTCTTCCACTGCTGCCGCCTTCTATTAAACTGTTGACACCATCAACTTTCAATTTGGCCTAGAACATGATCAGACTTAGAGGCACAACTGGTCCAAAAATTGTCACGATCCCATGAAATAAATGATGGAGGTGGGCTTTTCTTCGAGTGACAAAAACTTTTATAACTCAGCTGAACAAGCGTTAAAATATCTGAAAATTGACAGTAGCATTTAGACTCATGGTCCAAATCTTCTACATGATACATTTCCAAAATACCAATAGCGACACCTGGTGCCAGACAAAAATGTTATTTTTTACACTTTCATGTTCTCTGCTATGAAGTCAGTAAACTCACTGAAAATCAGTCAGGAGAATAATGAGACATAACGAACATTATGAATCTCAAGTTTCATGACTCTTCAAATTTGGGCGTGGCCTTTACACCGCCTCAAAGTCCAATGTCTGGCCAGAACGGTAAAACTTAATGGAATTGGACCAAGATGATCTTCTCTAAATTTTATTTCATGGGAGTACAATGCGAAACACACTTTTTTTCCTCGTAGTGTGTGCGCCACCTGGTGGCAGCAAAAAATTACATTTTCATTTATTCATATTTTCATTTATATTTTCATTTACCTTGTTGAGCCTGTGAAAGTAATATTACTGAAGTTTTTCCAGAAAGGCCTTCAGACACGCTTAATTTCTTCTACCTAATATTTCGATGTTTTGATAATGGCCGTGGCCTATTCAGCAGCGCTCATTATGACCATTTATCGTAACAGTAAATGCTGATGTAGTTTGTCCCAGATGATCTCATTTTCTCACAACGTCACACGTTGATTGAAAGTCAATTCCTACAGACATCAACAAACATATATTACATCGTAGTTCTAGAATCACCTCGTGGCAGAAAATATATTACAGAGTTTGCGATTCCAATTACTTAGCTGAGCCTGTTGGACAAATGCTAATGAAAATTTGACCTTTCCTAGAACATTGACCTCTACAGTTCGCCTGCATATGCACGAATACATTCATACCCAAATATGTTCATACCTCGAACTGTTCATCCTTCAACGTGCTCAGGTCTGCGAGAGCCAACTATAGCTGCTTGCAGCTCTGGTTATTATTATTATTAGGGCCCGAGCAGCATCCGCTGCGAGGTCCCTATTGTTCTTCTCAACTGATCACCACTTTGTGTTGTGTTGGCTCCGTTGGTGACGGAGGATACTGGTGAAACCTGGCAGACAAACGTATCATGTGCAATGGTCCCTGTAATTTTCAATGCATCTGAGCATTCGCACAAACTCCCTGAGCAGGCCTTGGACCAAGGTGAGCAACTTCAGACATGCACACTGTGAGTCACTGTGTGCATATCTGATGTCGCTCCTAAAGTGACCTCTTTCACATAACATTTTGTCATTGAGCAAAGAAGGAGAGGGACTAACACACAGCTAAAGTGGGATCATTCATGGCTAGTGGTTTGATGAAGCAAGGCAGCTTGGAAATCCAAGAATTCATGTGAACAGCACAACCTGATGATGTCCAACAACTTTTAAACATATGTGTGGGCCAGTAATGTGCTTCTGGGTACTTATCCCGTCATTTATGAGGGGAGAGCTGAGGTGAAAAGCGTCGCCCAGGACCAATACGGGAGAACAATGCATCTATGATTGACATGTTTGCAGGGGCCAATTCACAGCATTTGGAATTATTATGGGGCACTGCTGACCCCAGCTTGAGACGCCGTGAACCCGTAGAAAGAATAATTTGCTGACCTCGCTAATTACACGACACATATTCCTTTGAGGAGGCAAAGTTTGGAAGTTTTATATGCCTTTTATAATGCCTTTAGAAATAACACATGGATGGACAATGGATGTCTTCCAGTTTTCAGCTTGAGCCCAGTAAAACAGAGATGTTAATAAAACAAAAAAAGGAAAAGACATGATGGGATAACTTATTGATGGAATAACTTGAGGGGTCGTAAAATGATATTTAACTACTTTCCACAGTGCAATATGTGCATAAAAATTACGTTTGGCACATTCGCAATTTATTTTCTCATTAAATATGAGTTTTATGATTCCGATTTTACTAACCAGGAAGTAAAACAGCTATTCTTTCCCTGAAGGTGCCGCGCCATCTTGCAGCTCAAGCAGCAGGCCTCACAACATGCATCCTTGACCGCTCATCCTCACAAGGATTATGGCTGAGTTAGACTACTCCAACAACATGAATAATGGTGCCAAAAACAGGCATTTTCCTGACATTAAAATGCAAAGCAGCGTCGAAATACCACACTCATTGACACACATTCCTTGTATCAAATCCGTCCCTGTGGAAACCCAGTATTCATAATGATAGTTACGCCTGTGGGTGAATTATTTGCTACTCATGCTAATTGTCTAGTTGTGTGCTCCCAAACACATTTTGGCCGCCTCAACATTTTTGCAGTAAAATGTTGTGGCTAATAAATGAAACGTTAATGTTACTTGGCCGACTCAGTACAAATGACTTGGTACAAAATTTCCCCTCCTCAGCTCCGGAACCAAAACGAAGCAAAAAGCTGTGGATAAGGTAGGAGTGTATTTTCTCTTCTACAGGCAGTGCAAGGAGTTGTGAATCGTTCCTGCCTCACTTCTGTCGTCATAAACCATGTTCAAGCCCTTTTTTCTGCAGAGGTGTAGAGCGCAGAACAAGCAAGGAATGCTTAGAAATGCATACAGGAAAGAAAATATTATGTTGAAAGTGTTTAGGGTGAAAATGGTTTAAATCTCCAAAAAGTTGATTTTTCATGTTGTGGTACCTTTAGGAGATTAAATAGGGATTCATGTCCTCCAATTATTTTGATAAATTTGGGGATTGCCTCGCTCAGAAGCAAATAGAAAACAGCTTTTCCACAAAGTAGGAAGAGGCGCTTCTGGCCTCTGTAATGAGGTCTGTGCTTCTCAATTATATTTGGCAAAGCCCCCCCGAGGAAAGTCAAAACATTTCGCACCCCCCTACTTGCCATAGCGACCATAAATAGAATTTATGAATAATGAAGAGAATTAATAAAACAAAATATGTATAACTGTTCCTTTCCTTTTTAACAATGACACAGGAAAAAGCAATATAAAAAACTTTTACTATTTTTTTAAACAACATTTAACCTGGTAAAAGGTTTGTCTAAGTAGAAAAAAACCCAAGTGCCTGGAAAAAGAGATGCTAATCCTTATTTTATCTCAATTACACTTCACTTGGAAAAAACAAACTTACCCCCCCCCCCCCCCCCCACCACCCCACTATTTGAGAAACACTGAATTAAGTGAAGGTATAGTACTACATAGGTTGAACGTCTGCCCCGTGGAGGCATGGATGGAACGCTATTGTGATGTGATTACGTCGTCATTATCCACTGCTGAAACAAAGTTATGGTACACTAAATAACAATACGTACTGTAGATAGTATTTTACAGCTAAAATAATTCTAAAATATTTTTTCTTCTAAATGAGCTACATTTACATAAAATGAACAACTGACCTCAGCATACTGGTTATTCATCGACTGGATCTGTTTGTTCAAAAAGCCAACAGCTCTGAGGTGTTGATGCAGTGGGGAATACCACTCGGAAAAGTCCTCTGTTACCTCCAAATGCTGTAATAAACAGATGGAAAGAATCCAACAGTTAGGGTTTAAAAACAAAAAACATTACATGAAAATAAAAACATTTTTCAGGAAACAAACAAAAGAGTTAAATCTGATTATTGTACAGTTCATTATTATTATTTTTAATGTGTTTGGGTGGTACTCAATTTTATTCATAAACCGTAAGACTGAGGAGCCCTTCATTTTTTTGGGATTGGCCCGCGCTGGTTATTGAAGGGCAAGCTTGAGCTATATTGCTCAGAAATGCTTGGAAAAAAGAAAACATTAGATTGAGGGTGTTTCTGGTGAATAATTAGCATTTTAACATAGCTAAACTTAAAAAAAAAAAACATTTTTTTTTATTTTTCATGATACCTGTACAGGCCCTTTGAAACCACAGACGTAAGTAGCTACAGTATAAAGCTATGTTAAGGTACTGGAATGTTGGAAGTTGCAAAATTTATTAACATGCAGGCTTGTCTAAGAACAAAAGAAACAAATTCTTAGCACTGCTTACTGTGATCTTGCACTTTTTATCTTTACACACTATATCCACAGTTCACACAGTAGAACTAACAAACTTAAAAGGGAAATTAGCTACGACTAACACTGGATATATTGGCATAAAAAAAATGCATACCAAATTAGGCTGATGTAAACAAATTTCCTCTTCCTCTGTAGTGTTGCTCGTTAGTGTGTTGTTGTTTCTGCCATTAGCGCCGTTAGCAACACGAGACACAGGAAATACACGACACATAACTGAGTCTCATCGTGATACTACTTACTGTACTTATTTTCTGTTTTATAATTTATGATTTAAAACACAACACACACAGGAAATACTGTACACAACACAAAACCGAGGCTCATCGTGATACTACTTACTGTACTTACCGTCCGTTTTATAATTTATGATTTAAGTAAATGTGTACTGCAATAATATTTGTCTTAAACATGTAAAGTATAAATACCTTTCACATTAAAAAAAACAAAACAGGTACCCATACACACATGCATGAAAAGTTGAAGAATGGGCAGTGGCTGTAGCAGACTTGCAGGTGTGCAAGTATGTGTGAAGGCCTTTATTGGTTGCAGACGGCAGAGGGCTTTGATGAATTCACAGCTTTCTCTCTCTAGAGTGGGCCAACAGAAGCACGAACAGAGGTCATCCATGATCCATCGCACTCCTGGATGGCTGGTCAGTTTTGATGAATGGCCCCACTGCAGCAGCTCTGAATGCATCCGACAGCATCCATGCCAAATAGAGAGTTAGGCAGGCACAGGCTTGCACCGAACTGTTCTCTAGATGTTGTCATGTCCAAGGTCAAAGTGGAGATTACACAGGGTAGGATAGGCTATCCCACTTATGGAACTTTCTGGACAACACGTGTAGTTTTATGTTGCAGGATCCAGGATGATGAGGAGAGA
>NC_142373.1:6483350-6503350 GCF_059441005.1 Hippichthys cyanospilos
CTACTTCACAGATTTCACTTTGCACGTGTTATTTTTGGAACGTAACCCCCGCGATAAACAAGGGATCACTGTAATTGGTCTCTTCGCGGACGATATTATGATCTACTTAAAGAACCCAGTAGATGCATTTTTCTCTTAACAACGGATCTTGGAGAGATTTGGCTCATATTCAGGCTACAAACTGAATATGCCTAAAACACAGGCTTTTATGTTTAATTGTGTACCAACCCAGGAACTAAAGGAACAACAAATTAAGTGTGAGGCTAAATCAATCAAACTCTTGGGAGTGACTCTAACTAAAGACGCTTCGAAATTATATGAGTCTAACTATGGGCAGTTTGACAAAACCATGAGAGAAGATATGGAAAGGTGGCGAACTTACCCAATGGGTTTGTGTGACAGAATAAATGTGATAAAAATGAATATTCTGACACGCCTACTCGATCTATTCCTGGCTTTGCTTGTAAATATTCCAAAGGATCAATTTCGAAAGTGGGACCGATATATATCACGATTTATATGGGAAGGTAAACGTCCAAGAATTAGATATGCCACATTACAATTAAACAAAGACAAAGGGGGGTGGGCGTTTCCAAATCTACAACAATATTTTCCAAGCTGCTCAACTCAGCTGCGTTATCTGCTTTGTTGGTGTGATGTGGAATATGTGGCTAAATGAAAACATATTGAAGTGTTTGCATTTGATTGTCCAATCCAAATGTTAATTGGACACACTGAGGCACCGGTTTACGAAAAACAAAATTGTAATGCCAATCCAGTGACAACGTATACGTTGGAGGTATGGCAGTCAACAGTAAAACAATTGAAAATAGGAAAGGAAATTGGACTATTAAAATGCATCTCATTTGATAGCAAATTCATGCAGAGAAGGCTAGATG
Source organism: Hippichthys cyanospilos (assembly GCF_059441005.1). NCBI lineage: Eukaryota > Metazoa > Chordata > Actinopteri > Syngnathiformes > Syngnathidae > Hippichthys > Hippichthys cyanospilos. Next base: position 6,484,250 of record NC_142373.1, read on the forward strand.
AGGGTTTTAGGATTTGGGCTGATTGGTACATATAGCCATAATTACCCTTTGTTAAAAAAGGTCAGATGATTAGCTTCCAGGAGTTAAAAGACACATACAATTGGAGTAACAGGGACTTTTTTTTAGATACAGTGGGCCCCCGGGTTACGAACTTAATCCGTTCAGCGGCTACGCTCGTATCTCGAATTGCTCGTATAGCGGGCAATCCAAACCCATGTTAATTCGTGAGTGCGTGCAACGCGCGCAGAAGCCTTAGATAAAATCATCACGCTGTGTACATAAATTAATATTAAGTGACATAATCTACTGTACAGTTGCATTAAATAACAAATACAAAGGATAAATGACTTTTACCTTTGGAAAGACGTGACTTGTGCTGAGATAAACAGAGATGAGCAGAGATGAATGCTCTAAGTCAATACGGTAAATCAGATATGCTATTGGTCTTACAGTGTCAAAGTAACTTTTTCAGTCAGGGTTTTCTCTACTTCCTTCCATCCCAACCAGCTGTGCCATCAAGCTAGATAAAGGCGTTCGGCCAATAGCATATCGGCACTTCTGTGATTGACGTGTGACGCCGGCCAATAGCATCTCCGTGAGTGAGACCGGGTGACCTTAATCGACCAATAGCATATTGGCGTCTCCTTGACTGACTGATAATTATTTGCACTTTTTTTTTAAACGGTTGGAATGTATTGACATCTTATTGATTAAAACACATTTAAATCTGTGACGATTTTTTGTCCTGCAATCGGCACACTTAATTTCATGTCAACTGTTTTTCCCGACGTGAATTGAGCACGGTGGAAGCGGAGAGGTGGTTGTGTGTGTTGCATTTACTAGGCAGCACACTTATGGCTTGTTCGAGCGTCAGTTCACCTTTGGTTACAACTCACAAAATTGCAATAATGACGCTGTCCCAATGCTTATCGGGAGATCGCCGACTAACCTGACATGCAATCTTGTCTAGCAACCATTATATGGCGCTGTATCATCACCCTTAATAGGGTGCAGAGATGAACCTCTTGAGTTAATTCGGCAACGCATATAGGCTATTGGTCTTACAGTGTTACAGTAACTCTTTCAGTCATGGTGCAAATCACGGAGATACTAAAACATCATCCTCTTATTTCTTCCTTTACCGCTGCTAGTAATTTTAGAAGCTATGTCTAACAGATAAAGTTTGCAAAGTCTTCAAAACATTCCGTTTTTCACTCATTTTGTCTACTTCCTTCCATCCTGTCCCATCAAGCTAGATAAAGGCGTTCGGCCAATAGCATATCGGCATTTCTGTGATTGACGTGTGACGCCGGCCAATAGCATCTCCGTGAGTGAGACCGGGTGACCTTAATCGACCAATAGCATATTGGCGTCTCCTTGACTGACTGATAATTATTCGCACTTTTTTTTAAACGGTTGGAATGTATTGACAATTAATTAAAAAAAAAACACACATTTAAACCAATGACAATTCTTTGTCCTGCAATCGGCACATTTAATTTCATGTCAGCTGTTTTTCCCTTTAGCTGTACAAACACTACACTTAAATGGTAATATATTTAGACACCGTGAGTGAGACAGTCAGTGTGAGATTGTAAGACCAATAGCGTTCACGTTACCGCCATAAGTATCTTTTAATGATTGTAGATGACGCAACTGCTGAATATATTGACGCAGTTAGGCGAGAACATTTCTACATACTCAATGGCTAATTTGACGGAATGCTCGCAAGACGAGAGGTTTGCTCGTAAGCGGAGGACAAAATTCTCCCTGATCCACGCTCGTAAGGCGGAATGTTCGCAAATCAGGATGCTCGTAAGCAGGGGGCTGACTGTACTTACAAATAAGGGACTATTATGTCAAACATATCAAGACGCGTGAAGAAGATATACACCCTGTGATAAAACTGCTTACAAAAGCCTATGAGAGTGCTGTTCCGAAAGCAATGTCAGTCTTGTACCAATGTTTGAAGAATTCCCAAGTAGGGTCGACATTGTATGTGAAAACTAAATGGGAAAGAGAGCAGGGTGGGTTGATCCCTGAAGGAATGTGGCATGATATGTGGCAAATACACAATTCGTCATTAAAATCTCCAAAATGGAAAGAATTCAATTGGAAAAATTGAATTTGTTATTTTATAACACCCAACATTAAACATAAACAAACAAAGACTCAACAGGTGTGCTGGAGGCAATGCAAATGTATTGATAAAGATCACGCTCATTTTTATATCCTATATCTCATATTTATATCCGACCATTTTGGGGGATCATTCATTCAGCTCTCTGTGATGCTTTGGGGAATGTAATTCCTAAGACGTGTTTGACTTTGTATATTGTGGGATATTTGGAAGAGGTTTTGCAAAAAGATGACAAATATTTTGTCAATGTATTGGGTAATGGGTAATGTATTGAAAAAGGCTAGTACAAACAATTGGCTTAAGGCCAAATCTCCAAACCATAAGCAATGGCTGACGATTGTGGATGATATACTCGACATGGAGCGTCTTACTTATAAATTGAGACTGAAGGAAGATCTTTTTCAGTACAATTGGGGGAAAACATTCAGGGAAAAACAAAAATGTATATAGATGGATCAAAGCATACCATGTATCAGGCTTCTTGCTGTTTTTTCTTTTTTAAATTTTCTTTTGTGTTCCTCCGTCGAGGAGAATTAAGTTGAAAATTGTTCTTTAAATAAGGATCATTAAAAAAAAAAAAAAAAGACCTTCAGTGAAACTGACTCTGGGGTACTATTGGACGGGGCCTCGTGAAGCCTTAGAGGCAAAATTAGAGGCTATTGAGAGCTGGCCAAGGCCGGTAACCAAGAAACAGGTGAGATTGTTCCTGGTCCTGGCTATCTAGTATCGGTGTTTCATCACTGATTTTGCTACATTAGCTGCCCTCTCACAGAATTGACCACCAAGAGACAAGGCTGCGTTGTCAAGTGGAGTGCAATGGCTGAAGAAGCATTCAACAGGCTGAAACACACCCTGTGCTCATCGCCGGTGCTAAATGCCCCTGACTTCAGCAAAGAGTTTGTGGCATCACAAGGTAGTGGAGGGACGATTTCTATTACTGCCTTTTGACCACCTGTTTTTGATACTTATGATACTAACTTTGTGGGAATAAATAAATAATAAATTCTGAAAACATTACCTCTGTTACTCCCGCCTGTCCTGGCACACTTCACGTGATGTCATTCATTCATCATACATACAGTACGTACATATATTACATATATACACACACGCACACGCATAGTGGACCTCCGGGTTACGGCGTCCCTGGCTTACGTTTTTTTCACATTACGATGCAGAGGACTGAGTCTTTTCGTCACCTCTTTAAAGCATTTATCCCGCTTTACGATTAACATCAACACTTGTCATGACCTGTGGGGTTGGTTGTGTTTGTTGTTTTGCCTCCCTCTTGAGGCGTTTTTAACTAATTAGGGCCCGAGCAGCTACCACTGCGAGAGCCCTCTTGTTTTTCTCCGGATTATTATTATTAGGGCCCGAGCAGCTACCGCTGCGAGAGCCCTCTTGTTTTTCTCCGGATTATAAGGGCCCGAGCAGCTACCGCTGCGAGAGCCCTCTTGTTTTTCTCCGGATTATTAGGGCCCGAGCAGCTACCGCTGCGAGAGCCCTCTTGTTTTTCTCCGGATTATTAGGGCCCGAGCAGCTACCGCTGCGAGAGCCCTCTTGTTTTTCTCCAGATTATTAGGGCCCGAGCAGCTACCGCTGCGAGAGCCCTCTTGTTTTTCTCCAGATTATTATTAGGGCCCGAGCAGCTACCGCTGCGAGAGCCCTCTTGTTTTTCTCCAGATTATTATTCTTATTATTATTATTATTATTATTTACTGTGCAGTGCTTTTCCATTTTTGAGGGCCTAAACATGCACGAAAAGTCACCAAAATTTGCACATTTGTCGGGCCCGGTGAAAAATTTGATATTTTTGTGTTTCCCAAAACAATGCAAAAAAAATGGCTCTGCTCTAAGGTCGAAAAAGTGCACCTGGTTCCGGCCCGTTTGACCTAGAGCTACGAAAACTTTTAGGCATATGTAGGACCTAGAGACCTACAAAAAAGTCAGCGCGAGCCATGTGCTCAGATGTACAGAAAAAGAGTTATGATTTTTTGAATGTGCATTTTTGGCCCATTTTTGCACGTTTGCAGGTCCCAAACTGCTCCTTGTTTCTCCTAAACGCTTTACTCAATCACCTTCAAATTTGCTGTGGTCCATATTCACACATAGGGGCACAAGTGGGCAAAATTTGGTGCAGATCCGCTGACATATATGATAGGGGCGTGGCTTCAAATTATGTGTTCAATTTTTCCAAACAAAAATGTCAGTCTGATGTCTCGCAAAAACGAACAAAGTTGCTGTGTTTGGTCCCAGATAGTCTTATCTTTTCTAAACTTCATATATTTAATGAGTTTCCAATGCGGAATACACCTATCAATGTATTTTTTGTTATAGTGCAAGTGCCACCTAGTGGCAGCCAAAAATATAGCATTTTTTAAACGTTTTTATGTGTTTAGCTGAGCCCTTTGAAGTAATATCGCTGAAATTAAGTCTGAAAAGCCTCTAGACAGCCTTGCTGACCTCCACCAAATTTTACGAAGTTTCGATAATGGGCGTGGCCTCTACGACCATTTTCATTCCAAACTTTATCTGTCCAGTAAAATTTGCTGTAATTTGACCCAGATTATCTGATCTTCTCACAATTTCACACATTGGATGAAAATATTCTCCTGAACATATCGACAAAAATATATTCCAGTTTAAAGCTTGCGCCACCTAGTGGCTGCAAAAAATGTCATTAGTCGAAAGATTACAAACAATCCTGTTTGGTTTGACCTACAGCTATGAAACTTTGTAGGCAAATGAAGGACTGTAAGACCTACAAAAAAGTCAATAGAAGTGATGTGCTAGGATGTACAGAAAAAGAGTTATGAATTTTTGAATGTGCATTTTTGGCCTATTTTTGCACGTTTGCAGGTCCCAAACTGCTCCTTGTTTCTCCTAAATGCTTTACTCAATCGCCTTCAAATTTGCTGTGGTTCATATTCACACATAGGGGCACAAGTGGGCAAAATTTGGTGCAGATCCGCTGACATATATGATAGGGGCGTGGCTTCTAATTATGTGTTCAATTTTTCCTTCGCCAAGAGGGACAAAAACCTTAATAACTTTGATGTACTAGCTTAAAAAAATCTCAAACTTCATAGACACATGGAAACTTATGCCTTTAACACCTTTAAAAAAAGTTTTTTTTAATACCTACTAGCGCCGCCTAGTGGTTGATTAAAATGTCATTTTTTACACTTTCATGTATTGTGCTCAGTCTGTTTGAGTAAAACAAATGAAAATTGGTCAGAATATCATTAAGATATGGAATATTAAGGTTTTAAAATTTTACAACTTTTCGATAATGGGCGTAGTCTGCACGCCACCTCAAAGTCAGATGACTCGCCAAAACGAAAAAAGTGGCTGTAATTGGCCCCAAAATGGCCTTATGAGTGGAAAATAGCCTCTCACTCCCGGCCCGTTTGACCTAGAGCTACAAAAATTTGTAGCCTTATGTAGGACCTCGAGCCCTACAAAAAAGTCAGCGCGAGCCCTATGCTCAGATGTACAGAAAGAGAGTTATGAATTTTTGAATGTGCACCTTTAGCCCGTTTTTGCTCATTTGCAGGTCCCGAACTGCTCCTTTTTTCTCCCAAACGCTTGACCCGATCGACTTCAAAATTGCTGTGATGTTTTATCTGACTGTCAGGCACAATTGTTCAAATTTTTGTGATGATCCGCCATCAAATATGTTGGGGGCGGGGCTTTATATTATGCCTTTGATGATTACTTTGCCACATGTGAAACAAACCTTTATAACTCAGCTTTACAAGCTTAGAAAAATCTGAAACTTCACAGACACATGGAGACTCAAGCCCTTAACACAAGTGTTTAAAAAAATATTCAATTGCTTATAAGGCCATCTAGTGGCAAACAAAAATGTCAGTCTGATGTCTCGCCAAAACGAACAAAGTTGCTGTGTTTGGTCCCAGATGGTCTTATCTTTTCTAAACTTCATATATTTGATGAGTTTCCAATGCGGAATACACCTAACAACGTATTTTTTGTTATAGTGCGAGCGCCACCTAGTGGCAGCCAAAATTAGAGCATTTTTTAAACGTTTTTATGTGTTTAGCTGAGCCCTTTGATGTAATATCGCTGAAATTAGGTCTGAAAAGCCTCTAGACAGCCCTGCTGACCTCCACCAAATTTTACGAAGTTTCGATAATGGGCGTGGCCTCTACGACCATTTTCATTCCGAAGCTTTATCTGTCCAGTAAAAGTTGCTCTAATTTGACCCAGATGATCTGATCTTCTCACTATTTCACACATTGGATGAAAATATTCTCCTGAACATATCGACAAAAATATATTCCAGTTTAAAGCTAGCGCCACCTAGTGGCTGCAAAAAATGTCATTAGTCGAAAAATTACAGTCAATCCTGTTTGGTTTGACCTACAGCTATGAAACTTTGTAGGCAAATGAAGGACTGCAAGACCTACAAAAAAGTCAATAGAAGTGATGTGCTAGGATGTACAGAAAAATTGTTAAGAATTTTTTTAATGTGCAGTTTTGTCCCATTCTTAGACATTAGCTGGTCTCAAACTAGTGCCTTTTTCTCTTAAACGATTCACCCCATTACCTTCAACTTTGGCATGAATCATTATCCAACTGAGGGGCACACATAGTCCAAATATCGTGAAGATCTCTTGACAGAAAAGATGGGGGCGGAGCTTCAAATTATGTTTAATACTTCCTTCGCCAAGAGTGACAAAAATGTTAATAACTCAGCTATGACAGCTTCAAACCATCTGAAACTTTCCTGGGACTTTAAAAGTCATGCAATAATACAGCTATGTGATAAACTTTCAAATCATTTACAGCGCCACCCAGTGGCGGACAAAAATCTCATTTTTTATACTTTTATGTACTGTGAAATGCCTGTTTGACTAAATGAACTAAAAAATGGTCAGAAAAGCTAGGACACATTGGAACATTAAGGTTCTCAACTTTTATGACTTTTCATTAAAGGGCGTGGCCTCTATGCAAACTCAAAGTCTGATGTCTCCCCAAAACGGTGAAAGTTGCTGTAATTGGACCTAGATGATCTGATGTTTGCAAAACTTCATATATGGGATAGGAGTCCAATGTGAAACACACCTAGGAGCCTATTTTTTATCATAGTACGAGCGCCACCTAGCGGCAGCAAAAAATATAGCAAATCCTTAATGTTTTTATGTACTCTGCTGAGCCCCTTGAAGTGATATCCCTTAAATGTTTTCTGAAAAGCCAGTGGCCATGCCTTATGCCCTCCACAAATCAGTGCGAGGTTTCGACAGTGGGTGTGGCCTATATGGCATTGAAAGTCACAAAATTGGAACAATAAAAGCTGCAGTAACTCCACCCACATTGTCCCACCTTGTCTAAATTTTACATATTTGGTAAGAGTCTTGCACTGAAGTCATCTACAACTACTATTTCATCGTTCATAGTCCTTGTTCATACCCCGACCTGTTCATACCCCAACGTGCACAGGTCTGCGAGGGCCCTTTATAGCTGCTTGCAGCTCTAGTTATTATTATTATTATTATTATTATTATTATTATTTACTGTGCAGCGCTTTTCCATTTTTGAGGGTCTAAACATGCACGAAAAGTCACCAAAATTTGCACATTTGTCGGGCCCGGTGAAAAATTGGATATTTTTGTGTTTCCCAAAACAATGCAAAAAAAATGGCTCTGCAGCGCCACCTAAGGTCGAAAAAGTGCACCTGGTCCCGGCCCGTTTGACCTAGAGCTACGAAAATTTTTAGGCATATGTAGGACCTAGAGACCTACAAAAAAGTCAGCGTGAGCCATGTGCTCAGATGTACAGAAAAAGAGTTATGATTTTTTGAATGTGCATTTTTGGCCCATTTTTGCACGTTTGCAGGTCCCAAACTGCTCTTTGTTTCTCCTAAACGCTTTACTCAATCGCCTTCAAATTTGCTGTGGTCAATATTCACACATAGGGGCACAAGTGGGCAAAATTTGGTGCAGATCCGCTGACATATATGATAGGGGCGTGGCTTCAAATTATGTGTTCAATTTTTCCTTCGCCAAGAAGGACAAAAACCTTAATAACTTTGATGTACAAGCTTAAAAAAATCTAAAACTTCATAGACACATGGAAACTTATGTCTTTAACACCTTTAAAAAAAGGTTTTTTAAATACCTACTAGCGCCGCCTAGTGGTTGATTAAAATGTCATTTTTTACACTTTCTTGTATTGTGCTCAATCTATTTGAGTAAAACAAGTGAAAACTGGTCAAAATATCATTAAGACATGGAATATTAAGGTTTTAAAATTTTACGACTTTTCGATAATGGGCGTAGTCTGCACGCCACCTCAAAGTCAGATGACTCGCCAAAACGAAAAAAGTGGCTGTAATTGGCCCCAAAATGGCCTTATGAGTGGAAAATAGTCTCTCACTCCCGGCCCGTTTGACCTAGAGCTACAAAAATTTGTAGCCTTATGTAGGACCTCGAGCCCTACAAAAAAGTCAGAGCAAGCCATATGCTCAGATGTACAGAAAGAGAGTTATGAATTTTTGAATTTGCACTTTTGGCCCGTTTTTGCTTATTTGCAGGTCCAGAACTGCTCCTTTTTTCTCCCAAACGCTTGACCCGATCGACTTCAAATTTGCTGTGATGTTTTATCTGACTGTGAGGCACAATTGTTCAAATTTTTTTGATGATCCGCCATCAAATATGTTGGGGGCGGGGCTTCATATTATGCCTTTGATGATTACTTTGCCACATGTGAAACAAACCTTTATAACTCAGCTTTACAAGCTTAGAAAAATCTGAAACTTCACATACACATGAAGACTTAAGCCCTTAACACAAGTGTTTAAAAAATTCTTCAATTGCTTATAAGGCCATCTAGTGGCAAACAAAAATGTCAGTCTGATGTCTCGCCAAAACGAACAAAGTTGCTGTGTTTGGTCCCAGATGGTCTTATCTTTTCTAAACTTCATATATTTGATGGGTTTCCAATGCGGAATACACCTATCAACGTATTTTTTGTTATAGTGCGAGCGCCACCTAGTGGCAGCCAAAAATATAGCATTTTTTAAACGTTTTAATGTGTTTAGCTGAGCCCTTTGATGTAATATCGCTGAAATTAAGTCTGACAAGCCTCTAGATAGCCTTGCTGACCTCCACCAAATTTTACGAAGTTTCGATAATGGGCGTGGCCTCTACGACCATTTTCATTCCGAAGCTTTATCTGTCCAGTAAAAGTTGCTGTAATTTGACCCAGATGATCTGATCTTCTCACAATTTCACACATTGGATGAAAATATTCTCCTGAACATATCGACAAAAATATATTCCTGTTTAAAGCTAGCGCCACCTAGTGGCTGCAAAAAATGTCATTAGTCGAAAGATTACAGGCAAGCCTGTTTGGTTTGACCTAAAGCTATGAAACTTTGTAGGCAAATGAAGGACTGTAAGACCTACAAAAAAGTCAATAGAAGTGATGTGCTAGGATGTACAGAAAAATTGTTATGATTTTTTTTAATGTGCAGTTTTGTCCCATTCTTAGACATTAGCTGGTCTTAAAATAGTGCCTTTTTCTCTCAAACGATTCACCCCATTACCTTCAACTTTGGCATGAATCATTATCCAACTGAGGGGCACACATAGTCCAAATATCGTGAAGATCTCTTGACATAAAAGATGGGGGCGGAGCTTCAAATTCAAATTCAAAACAAAAATCTCATTTTTTATACTTTAATGTACTGTGAAATGCCTGTTTGACTAAATGAACTCAAAAATGGTCAGAAAAGCTATGACACATTGGAACATTAAGGTTCTCAACTTTTGTGACTTTTCAATAAAGGGCGTGGCCTCTATGCCAACTCAAAATCCAATGTCTCGCGAAAACGGTAAAAGTTGCTGTAATTGGTCCTAGACGATCTGATAGTTTTAAAACTTCATATATGGGATGGGAGTCCAATGTGAAACACACCTACAAGCCTTTTTTTTTATCATAGTGCGAGCGCCACCTAGTGGCAGCAAAAAATATAGCAAATCTTTTACGTTTTTACGTACTCTGCTGAGCCCCTTGAAGTGATATCCCTTAAATGATTTCTGAAAAGCCAGTGGCCATGCCTTATGCCCTCCACAAATCAGTACGATGTTTCCACAGTGGGTGTGGCCTATATGGCATTAATAGTCACAAAATTGTAACAATAAAAGCTGCAGTAACTCAACCCACATAGTCCCACCTTGTCTAAATTTTGCATATTTGGTAAGAGTCCTGCACTGAAGTCATCTACAACTAATTTTTCATCGTTCATAGTCCTTGTTCATACCCGACCTGTTCATACCCCAACGTGCACAGGTCTGCGAGGGCCCTTTATAGCTGCTTGCAGCTCTAGTTATTATTATTATTATTTACTGTGCAGCGCTTTTCCAATTTTGAGGGCCTAAACATGCACGAAAAGTCACCAAAATTTGCACATTTGTCGGGCCCGGTGAAAAATTGGATATTTTTGTGTTTCCCAAAACAATGCAAAAAAAATGGCTCTGCAGCGCCACCTAAGGTTGAAAAAGTGCACCTGGTCCCGGCCCGTTTGACCTAGAGCTATGAAAATTTTTAGGCATATGTAGGACCTAGAGACCTACAAAAAAGTCAGCGCGAGCCATGTGCTCAGATGTACAGAAAAAGAGTTATGATTTTTTGAATGTGCATTTTTGGCCCATTTTTGCACGTTTGCAGGTCCCAAACTGCTCCTTGTTTCTCCTAAACGCTTTACTAAATCGCCTTCAAATTTGCTGTGGTCAATATTCACACATAGGTGCACAAGTGGGCAAAATTTGGCGCAGATCCGCTGACATATATGATAGGGGCGTGGCTTCAAATTATGTGTTCAATTTTTCCTTCGCCAAGAGGGACAAAAACCTTAATAACTTTGATGTACTAGCTTAAAACAATCTTAAACTTCATAGACACATGGAAACTTATGTCCTTAACACCTTTAAAAAAAGATTTTTTAAATACCTACTAGCGCCGCCTAGTGGTTGATTAAAATGTCATTTTTTACACTTTCATGTATTGTGCTCAGTCTGTTTGAGTAAAACAAATGAAAATTGGTCAGAATATCAATAAGACATGGAATATTAAGGTTTTAAAATTTTACGACTTTTCGATAATGGGCGTAGTCTGCACGCCACCTCAAAGTCAGATGACTCGCCAAAACGAAAAAAGTGGCTGTAATTGGCCCCAAAATGGCCTTATGAGTGGAAAATAGCCTCTCACTCCCGGCCCGTTTGACCTAGAGCTCCAAAAATTTGTAGCCTTATGTAGGACCTCGAGCCCTACAAAAAAGTCAGGGCGAGCCATATGCTCAGATGTACAGAAAGAGAGTTATGAATTTTTGAATGTGCACTTTTGGCCCGTTTTTGCTCATTTGCAGGTCCCGAACTGCTCCTTTTTTCTCCCAAACGCTTGACCCGATCGACTTCAAATTTGCTGTGATGTTTTATCTGACTGTGAGGCACAATTGTTCAAATTTTTGTGATGATCCGCTATCAAATATGTTGGGGGCGGGGCTTTATATTATGCCTTTGATGATTACTTTGCCACATGTGAAACAAACCTTTATAACTCAGCTTTACAAGCTTAGAAAAATCTGAAACTTCACAGACACATGGAGACTCAAGCCCTTAACACAACTGTTTAAAAAAATCTTCAATTGCTTATAAGGCCATCTAGTGGCAAACACAAATGTCAGTCTGATGTCTCGCCAAAACGAACAAAGTTAATGTGTTTGGTCCCAAATGGTCTTATCTTTTCTAAACTTCATATATTTGATGGGTTTCCAATGCGGAATACACCTATTAACGTATTTTTTGTTATAGTGCGAGCGCCACCTAGTGGCAGCCAAAAATATAGCATTTTTTAAACGTTTTTATGTGTTTAGCTGAGCCCTTTGAAGTAATATCGCTGAAATTAAGTCTGAAAAGCCTCTAGACAGCCTTGCTGACCTCCACCAAATTTTACGAAGTTTCGATAATGGGCGTGGCCTCTACGACCATTTTCATTCCGAAACTTTATCTGTCCAGTAAAAGATGCTGTAATTTGACCCAGATGATCTGATCTTCTCACAATTTCACACATTGGATGAAAATATTCTCCTGAACATATCGACAAAAATATATTCCAGTTTTAAGCTAGCGCCACCTAGTGGCTGCAAAAAATGTCATTAGTCGAAACATTACAGTCAATCCTGTTTGGTTTGACCTACAGCTATGAAACTTTGTAGGCAAATGAAGGACTGTAAGACCTATAAAAAGTCAATAGAAAAGATGTGCTAGGATGTACAGAAAAATTGTTATGAATTTTTTTAATGTGCAGTTTTGTCCCATTCTTAGACATTAGCTGGTCTCAAATTAGTGCCTTTTTCTCTTAAACGATTCACCCCATTACCTTCAACTTTGGCATGAATCATTATCCAACTGAGGGGCACACATAGGCCAAATATCGTGAAGATCTCTTGACATAAAAGATGGGGGCGGAGCTTCAAATTATGTTTAATACTTCCTTCGCCAAGCGTGACAAAAATCTTAATAACTCAGCTATGACAGCTTCAAACCATCTGAAACTTTCCTGGGACTTTAAAAGTCATGCAATAATACAGCTATGTGATAAACTTTCAAATCATTTAGAGCGCCACCCAGTGGCGGACAAAAATCTCATTTTTTATACTTTTATGTACTGTGAAATGCCTGTTTGACTAAATGAACTCAAAAATGGTCAGAAAAGCTATGACACATTGGAACATTAAGGTTCTCAACTTTTATGACTTTTCATTAAAGGGCGTGGCCTCTATGCCAACTCAAAATCTGATGTCTCGCGAAAACGGTAAAAGTTTCTGTAATTGGACCTAGACGATCTGATATTTTTAAAACTTCGTATATGGGATGGGAGTCCAATGTGAAACACACCTAGGAGCCTATTTTTTATCATAGTACGAGCGCCACCTAATGGCAGCAAAAAAATATAGCAAATCCTTAACGTTTTTATATACTCTGCTGAGCCCCTTGAAGTGATATCCCTTAAATGTTTTTTGAAAAGCCTGTGGCCATGCCTTATGCCCTCCACAAATCAGTACAATGTTTCGACAGTGGGTGTGGCCTATATGGCATTGAAAGTCACAAAATTGGAACAATAAAAGCTGCAGTAACAACCCACATTGTCCCACCTTGTCTAAATTTTACATATTTGGTAATAGTCCTGCACTGAAGTCATCTACAACTACTTTTTCATCGTTCGTAGTCCTTGTTCATACCCCGACCTGTTCATACCCCAACGTGCACAGGTCTGCGAGGGCCCTTTATAGCTGCTTGCAGCTCTAGTTCTAACTTGACTTGTTTATCCAAAAAAATGAGTCCCAAGATTGCTAGTGATGTTAAAGAGAGAAGTAAGAAGATGATTTATATGGAAACGAAGCTGGAGACAATCAAGAAATACGAGGAAAGCTAAGCTAGCCTAGCCTTGGCTACCCTTACAAGGAAAGATGGCCATAACAAGTGTTACTCTAAAGGTGAATAAATTCTTTATATATATATATATATATATATATATTTTTTTTTATCTATGATGTTATTTAATTGAATGCATGTGTATTATATAAGTCAGAGTTACTATCCTATTTTAAAATGTAGATACAATATTTATGTTTTCACCTGGGGTTTTAGATGCATTCGCTAATTAACATAGGTTTAGATTGCCCGTCATACGGTGAATTCACATTACGATCCACACCGCGGATTGGATTAATCTCTTAAACCGGGGACCCACTGTAATATGAATTTATTGGTAATATAATTAGAAGACACCTTTACCTCGACACAGAGACCACTCGGAGGGGACAACCACAAAAAATTGACAAATGGTATGGTCTGTCTGTCGCCTGTGACGTGGTGACACTTTTAAGAAAAATCAATTAACTGTACAGCCACCTACTGTTGTTGAAGTGAAACCCAAAGACAAGAATTTTCAGTTTTTCTTGGCCGGGAGCCAATAAGGAGATTGGCACTTGCAGACATGTGATTGGCTCCCGCCTCGACCATCGACCAATGAGGGCAGGAGTTGTAATTTACTCCCACTCCAACGTCCGCTTGTTAAACAGACCTGGACGTGCCGGTCTCAATCGTAAAATACACAAGCTGTTGCTCTGGCTAGAGGAAAGACAGAGGAGCAAAGACCTTCACTGGACCATTGGAAATCTCTTATATTTTCATTTGATATTTGATGGGGCGGCATGGCTCGGTGGTAGAGTGGTCGTCTCCCAGCTGAAAGGCTGTGGGTTCGATCCCCTGACCATCAAAGAGCATGTCGAAGTGTCCTTGAGCAAGACACTGAACCCCCAGTTGCTCCTGAGGCATCATGTCAGAGAAATCTCTAAAAGAAGACTAGGACAAGCATAGCTGCTAAGTAGCAAAAACAGTAACTCAGACCAGCCAAGATTGACTTTTCTATATCATGGCACAGGGAAAAAGCTTGGCAAACGAACTTATGCGTTGCCGGCACTAATTCACCGCTCAAGCGTCCCTGCCTGGTTTTTATTCATTCAGCAAAGCATTGCACATTACAAGACATAACAAAAAGAGCCAGTCGGGTGCCACCAACAGCTGGGCCAAGGTCCCAGCTCACACTTTCCTGCGTCAACAGCTTTATCTAAGGACAGGGGCGAGATGAACTAGGACTGCATACATGGATAGCAATGCACACTATTCTAGACAAAAAATAAGTACATAATGATAACAACCTAATATATGATTTCCTCCACGCATCAGTAGGTAAATGACTAGTTAGTGTAAAGTGCTTTGAGTGCCCAAGGTAGAAAAGCGCTATATAAGTGAAAGTCCATTTCCCATAAATAGGAGGGAAATGATGCAATAATTGTTTATATGTTATCACATAAAAACACATTGCTTGCAGACCTATTGACACACATGTTTGTACGGCTATACTTATGAGGGTATACATTGGCATACTGCATTTCCTAGCTCCTAACCATAAGCATCAGAAATGATTGCCTAAACCTAACCCTTACCCTAAACATAACCATAACTAAATTCATGGCTATACTTTAAAATTAAGTTTTGACCCTCAAAAAGAGGTCTGAACAAGTGAGGACTGGCCTAAATGTTCTCACTTCTCCAAAATGTCCTCACTAGATCAATCGAAAACTTAAGGTTCTCACAAGTACAGCCGTACAGGAACACATCTACACACACACACACACTCATACACAATGATACTGTATAAACAATTCCTTATATGGTAATACAGCACTGTGAAATTTGCAACCGACTTCTTTGCCATCTTTATAACAAAACAAAGAGGAGTGCCTGAGAACACCAGAAAACCTTGGTACGCTCTCCCTTGTTTGTAAAACATTGTTTTTTTTTTTAGACCAGTGCTCCCTCTGAATACAGTTCAGATGCAAATGCCTACTTACCTCCTCTTCTGCCTGTTGAACTTTTTCACCAGACACTTGTCTCTGCGAGGCCTCAGTGGTCAAAGAATTTCTTTCACCTGTCTACAAAAAGTAGCATGTACGCATTTAAAATTCAGAAGCAGAGCAATAAATGCACGTGGACATTATAAAAGCAAGAACATAGGATTTAAAATTTCATTAATACACTGAAGGCTGGACAATATCACTGAATTCTGTAGAGCTGTGCACAGGGGTTGACATTTTTTATTTTTACGATCAGTCATATCACTATTCATCCATTTTCTATCTCACTTATCTTGATTAGGTACCGAAAAAAAGATTTTCTTTAATGTAAAAAAAAAAAAAAGTGAGACATTGGACCTCAACATTAGCTGATAAAAAAAAAGGTTAAGAAGCTGCACTTGACAATTGAGCAAGTTTTTATGATTAATGTTTAAACATGTTTTTATGGCTACTCGTGTTAAAAAAAAGCTTTCAAGAAGAATGCTTTCGATTCACTTAGGAATGGGCACGTCCGTAAATTTTCATTCATCACCAGCCCACAAAAGAGTCACTCATCTGTCAGTCAGTCAATCATTACTTCAGGCCGAAACAAAACTGTAATCATCAGTCCGTAACCATGCTTCTGTCATCACTAAATTGATCTGTAATTGTAAATCTGTTAATTAGGTAGCCATATTTGTATGCTTTGCAAAGTCTTTG
Organism: Hippichthys cyanospilos; assembly: GCF_059441005.1. Lineage (NCBI taxonomy): Eukaryota > Metazoa > Chordata > Actinopteri > Syngnathiformes > Syngnathidae > Hippichthys > Hippichthys cyanospilos. The sequence goes on from NC_142373.1 coordinate 6,500,536, forward strand.
TTACAGTTGTTTGTCAACTGTATTTATGTTCAGTCATCCATATTTATGTCTGCTTTGTAAAGTGCCCTGTTACAGTGGTCAGTCATCCGTATTTATGTCTGCTTTGTAAAATGTCTTGTTAGAATTGTTCCTCATCTGTATTTATGTTTGCTTTGTAAAGTCCCTTGTCACATTTGTGCAGTGCTGTGCAGGTATTGGACTTAATAAGCTCTCCCCATAGAACGCCATCCTGGGACCAGAGCAACTAAAAAAATAACTTCCCTCTGTGTCATTCCAAATGTATATTGACAAAAATGAAAAAAGAAAAAAAAAAAACCTACATATAAACAGCTATTTTTTTACTAAAGATGCAGGCTTGCTTTCTTACTTGTTTAATATGTCTTGTTTTAGGGGAATCATTAGACAGTTTCTCAACATCAGACCTATTAAGGTTTTTGTTATTTGACAACTTCGAATGAATCAAATATGCAATGAATTAGCTTTTTTTTTTTTTGCTGGCACCACACCTATAGCAGGCAGATGATACAACAACGCCCATCACATTTGTTTTGAGATACGTGGGTGATGTTCTAAAACGGGTATGGCCTAACTCAAAACAAACGCGAAGTGGCGTTGTATGAGCGCCCTTGCCATATACGCCGACCTGAAAGATCGGCGTGTATGGCAAGGGCTTTGATGCAAATCTTTGCTGATAGAAGCATTATAATGTAATATTTATTCTACTTATTTTACAACAATGGAAAACATTAAGAAGGTTCCTGGCAAGTTTCTAAAAAACACTTAAACAAAAAATATATTTCCCACCACCATTTTCGAAATAGTTCCAGGGAGTCAGTTATATAGCCAATGAAACTACTTCATTGAATTCCACACGGTGTTGGTAAAACTGGATTGTTTTGGAAATGCTTTATTATTAGTCCAGCCTTTGCACTTATTTATTTATTCATTCGAACCAACCTTATCTTCTTTGATTTGTTTGGTGAATCCATATTGCCTGAAACATACAGAGATACTGTAAATACAATTTGTATAAAAAGAAAAGCAAACAGCTTTAAAATTAAAATAACCCTAATATGTAGGGTGAAACTGCATTCAGAGAGAAGATAGAACAGCTTTCTACGAGCAAGCTGATATCAACTTTTTAGCATCATTGCTGTTGACTTAAGTTTTTTTTTTTCCAAGTCTTTGAGAGCACATATGTGTTTGTGTGTATACAGTGATCCCTCCTACTTCGCGGTCTCAGATATCGCAGTCTCAGTACTTCGCGTTTTTTTTCCGGGAAAAATAAAAAATATTTCAAAATAAAAAAATCATTTAAAAATGTGCAAAAATGTACAAAAATTGAAAAAAGCAAAAAAAATACATTATACAGTACTGTATTCATCAAATAACGAAGTAATACTAGTTAATAACTATGTTAAGAATTCTTCAAGTGTTAGAGTTCGTGATGTTTTTTTTATCTTATTTGGAAATTTATGCTTTTAATTTGTCGAGTCGCGTTGCATTTCCGTTTCCTGATTTACGTTCTCTGTGCGTCATTCGGCTCGTTACGGTGACGTAGTGAATGACTTAAGCTCATATTTATAGTTTATTATCATTTATGTTGATAACGCACGCAACTGCCTATGTTTAGTAAGCGATGAGTGTTTATTCTGTTTATGTGTTCGTTTGTGTAGAGGTTGCTATATATATATGTGGTTGAGTTAGTAGTTAGTTGTTGCTAACCCGCTAATGTCGGCTAAAAATACAGTAAATTCATAGATTAAGTGTTTATATGTTAGCTTACTGACTTTAAGATTGTTGTTGATTTATTATTCAACAGATACTACATGATACACCTTACATGAGCCAAAAAAAATGTGAAGTTCAACATGATGACTTGCGTACTCTTTCACCGGAGTCTTGGTGCAGATAACCAGTCCTTAGAACAAATTCTCAACAAACTAAGTAATATTAGTTATTTAATGAATATACAATAATGTTAATAAGGATAACGTAATGTTAAATAATAGGAGAAAGGAAATAAAATGGGCAAAAAATAAAAAATTAAAAAGGATTGTTTATCGTTACTGTGGCTATATTGGGGCGTACATAAATACCGAGGAACTGATACCCTACTTCGCGGGTTTCAGACTTCGCGGGGGGTTGACAGCCCCCATTAACCGTGAAGTAGGGGGGATCACTGTAAATATATATATATACACACACATAGGTATATATGTGACATTGTGACAGGTGTTTGTCCAGGATATACTGTATGACTCGGATAAAATGACAAACTTTCAGCACATGTCCATTTTTGGATTTTTACAAAAACAAAAATTATTAGGCATGTGATGCATCCTGAGACGCATACAAAACTCAACTGCAACTCAATACTAAGATCTAAAGAAAACGGGTTATGACTTTTTTTTTTCCTTGTCGATTGCCTTCAGATTTGCACTGTACCATTTGACGACCCGGGAGAACAACAAACAAAACATTTTAACTTTTTGAAATATATATCAGGGGAAGGGCAACACATTTTGCGTTTGATATTTTCCTTTGCCATAAAGACAAACACAATAAATCCTGACACTAACATGGTGGATGGAAATTACTAAGGACATTTACACATTGGGGAAAAAAGAACCATGTCAATCACAGCAAATAGGACAAGCGATAGGACTTCACTCGATAATGACTGAATATGGCTATAGGAAGAGCTCACTCACAGTTCTACATATATACAACAAACTGTGATAAGCTGGACAAAAGCTATTTGTAAATAAATATGACCATAAATTGATCTTTCATAAAATTTGCATTGATAAGT
>NC_142373.1:6815850-6898350 GCF_059441005.1 Hippichthys cyanospilos
CACCCCCGCACCAACAATTTATAGTTTTTCCCATTTTTTTACCCATAATTCCTCAGTTAATTGTTCTCGCCAAAACATTGTAACCTTCTGTCTTTGCCATTCTTCATCCGATTCCCACCGTTCCAACTTTATATGATTCCATTCATCCCCGCCAATTCATTGGTGTATTCATTTACCTCTTACCAGAATTCAAAGATTTACCACAATTCCACACACTGTACCTTTAATGAACCAATTCATTTTCAATGCGGTCATTCATTGTGTGGGCGTTTGGCCTTCGGTGACTACTGTTCAGGTAGACAAAGTACTCCATTTCCCATGGGGTCGTCAAGCGGCCATCTTGGACACTTGCCCACATACACTGAGACTCCATTTCCCATCAACCCTCAGGGGCGGCCATCTTGGATATCTGATCAGACATCTCATGAGCGCTCAGCCCAACTTCCACCCAGGATGGCGGCCATCTTGGTTAACTCAGAACAATAAAAACAACACTCTCCTAATGTTGAACATCCAAACTATTAAATATAATCCCCCAAAATTCAGAATTTGAACTTTAAGTGTACTTTTTTCTCACTTTTTGAAATTTTGTGATATTTTACTAAATTCATAAAATTTTTGTTTTTTTCTCTTTAATGACTACAGGTGTTTGTCCGATTCAGGCCAATTCAGCGTTTAACCGTTCATCTTGACCCTGCCTATGACCTCAGAGTGTCATTTACCCACAATGCATCTGTTTTGCGTAAGTTATAGCCCCCTAAAACTCGCGAAAAATCTGATTTTTTATGTTTCCTCTTGTGATATCTCCATTTGCGTCCGACATATACTTATTGTTTCAATTTTAGGTGTTTCCCATCATGGGTTAGATTGCCAAGAACACCCCCGCACCAACAATTTATAGTTTTTCCCATTTTTTTACCCATAATTCCTCAGTTAATTGTTCTCGCCAAAACATTGTAACCTTCTGTCTTTGCCATTCTTCATCCGATTCCCACCGTTCCAACTTTATATGATTCCATTCATCCCCGCCAATTCATTGGTGTATTCATTTACCTCTTACCAGAATTCAAAGATTTACCACAATTCCACACACTGTACCTTTAATGAACCAATTCATTTTCAATGCGGTCATTCATTGTGTGGGCGTTTGGCCTTCGGTGACTACTGTTCAGGTAGACAAAGTACTCCATTTCCCATGGGGTCGTCAAGCGGCCATCTTGGACACTTGCCCACATACACTGAGACTCCATTTCCCATCAACCCTCAGGGGCGGCCATCTTGGATATCTGATCAGACATCTCATGAGCGCTCAGCCCAACTTCCACCCAGGATGGCGGCCATCTTGGTTAACTCAGAACAATAAAAACAACACTCTCCTAATGTTGAACATCCAAACTATTAAATATAATCCCCCAAATTTCAGAATTTGAACTTTAAGTGTACTTTTTTCTCACTTTTTGAAATTTTGTGATATTTTACTAAATTCATAAAATTTTTGTTTTTTTCTCTTTAATGACTACAGGTGTTTGTCCGATTCAGGCCAATTCAGCGTTTAACCGTTCATCTTGACCCTGCCTATGACCTCAGAGTGTCATTTACCCACAATGCATCTGTTTTGCGTAAGTTATAGCCCCCTAAAACTCGCGAAAAATCTGATTTTTTATGTTTCCTCTTGTGATATCTCCATTTGCGTCCGACATATACTCATTGTTTCAATTTTAGGTGTTTCCCATCATGGGTTAGATTGCCAAGAACACCCCCGCACCAACAATTTATAGTTTTTCCCATTTTTTTACCCATAATTCCTCAGTTAATTGTTCTCGCCAAAACATTGTAACCTTCTGTCTTTGCCATTCTTCATCCGATTCCCACCGTTCTAACTTTATATGATTCCATTCATCCCCGCCAATTCATTGGTGTACTCGTTTACCTCTTACCAGAATTCAAAGTTGCACCACAATTCCACACACTGTACCTTTAATGAACCAATTCATTTTCAATGAGGTCATTCATTGTGTGGGCGTTTGGCCTTTGGTGACTACTGTTGAGGTAGTCAAAGTACTCCATTTCCCATGGGGTCGTCAGGTGGCCATCTTGGACACTTGCCCACATACACTGAGACTCCATTTCCCATCAAACCTCAGGGGTGGCCATCTTGGATATCTGATCCGATATCTTCATCCGATTCCTACCGTTCCAACTTTAAACGATTCCCCTGAGTCCTGCCATTTCATGGTGATATCCTTTTTCTTTTTCCCAGAATTCAAAAACTACCCACAATCCCACTTTCAGTTTTTCCCTTGTATCTTTGTCATTCCTGCTGCGATTTCCACTGTTCCAACTTTAATCGATTCCCCCAATGCCCGCCCATCCATTTTTACCCACAATTCAAAAATGACCCACAATTCCGTTTTTTCAGTTTTTCCCTTATATCTTTGCCATTCTTCATCCGATTCCGACCATTCTAACTTTAATCGATTCCCCCAAGTCCCGCCATTCCATGGTGGTATCCGCTTTCTTCCCAGAATTCAAAAATTACCCACAATTCCACTTTTTTCAGTTTTTCCCTTATATCTTTGCCATTCTTCATCCAATTCCGACCGTTCCAACTTTATTCAATTCCCCCAACGCCCGCCAATGCATTTTTACGTACAATTCAAAAATTACCCACAATTCCACTTTTTCAGTTTTTTCCTTATATCTTTGCCATTCTTCACTCGATTCCGACCATTCCAACTTTAATCGATTCCTCGAAGTCCCACCATTCCACGGTTGTATCCGCTTTCTTCCCAGAGTTCAAAAATTACCCACAATTCCACTTTTTCAGTTTTTCCCTTGTATTTTAGCCATTCCTGCTGCGATTTCCTTCGTTCCAACTTTAATCGATTCCCCCAATGCCCGCTAATGCATTTTTACCCACAATTCAAAAATTACCCACAATTCCACTTTTTCAGTTTTTTCCTTTTATCTTTGCCATTCTTCACTCGATTCCGACCATTCCAACTTTAATCGATTCCTCGAAGTCCCACCATTCCACGGTGGTTTCCGCTTTCTTCCCAGAGTTCAAAAATTACCCACAATTCCACTTTTTCAGTTTTTCCCTTGTAACTTTGCCATTCCTGCTGCGATTTCCACCGTTCTAACTTTAATCGTTTCTCCCAATGCCCACCCATCCATTTTTACCCACATTTCAAAAATTACCCACAATTCCACTATTTCTTTTTTTCCCTTATATCTTTGCCATTCTTCATCCAATTCCGACCGTTCCAACTTTAATCAATTCCCCCAATGCCCGCCAAAGCATTTTTACCCACAATTCAAAAATTACCCACAATTCCACTTCTTTCAGTTTTTCCCCTATATCTTTGCCATTCTTCATCCGATTCCTACCGTTCCAACTTTAATCGATTCCCCATATTCCCGCTATTCCATTCGTGTATCCATTTTTCTCTTCCTACAATTCAAGATTTTCCCACAATTCCTCATTTTTCAGTGTTTTCTTGTATCTTCTACATTGTTTGACCTTTTCAAACAATTCCAAATCTGTATCATTCACATGATGTCACAGATTCAAGCACTCAAACTTTCAACATCACTCTAGCGTTCAGCACCGCTACCTTCAAAGGTTACACCTTCACACGCAATTTCTTCAGGAATTGCATATTTTCTAGTTATTATTATTATTATTATTCCGCCCTGTTTTTCGGCACGTTTCAACTCATTCCCAGTTTATTTAATTCACCCCGTTCCACTTTCATGTTATTCCACTTATTCGGGAATGAGGGGTTTCCATTTTTCACATTCCAAATATTCACAGTTTTCCCAGAATTCCCGGTTTTCCACCCCAAAAAGTTCCATTGACTTACATTGGGTCATTTTTCGTTTCATTATTACAGCTTTCCTTTTTAATATTTTCAATATTTAACTCATACATCTCGTCTTAGGGATCCTTCCCGTCATTCCAGTAATTAATACATTTCAATATTTTCCCATAATTCCATATTTTTCCATCTTTAAATATCCATAATTTATTTCCAATGGGAGGGCTTCCCATTCATTCCCAATGGGAGATTGAACATTTCACATTTTGAGCTTTCCTTTTTCATATTCATAACATTTAACTCATTCATTCTGCCTTATGGCTCATTCCCATCATTCCTAGAGTTCATAATTATTCATATTTTCCCATAATTCCATATTTTTCACCTATTACAATTCATAATTCATTCCCAATGGCCGATTTAACATTTCTTATTTGAAGCTTCCCAATACCACATTTAAATCATTCAGCTAATGCATTTCACATTGTCATCATTATACATTATAACACATTCCAGTATTTCATAAATATATTAAAAATATTACCCATAATTCCTCATTCCCATTTTATTCAACAAAACTTTGTAACGTTCTATCTCGGCCATTCCTGCTCCGATTCCCACCGTTCCAACTTTAATCGATTCCACTGATGCCCGCCATTCCATTCGTGTATCCATTTACCTCTTCTCAAAATTAAAAATTTTGTCACAATTCCACACACTGTACCTTTAATGAACCAATTCATTTTCAATGAGGTCATTCATTGTGTGGGCGTTTCGCCTTCGGTGACTGCTGGTTAGGAAGACAAAGTACTCCGTTTCCCAAGGGGTCGTCAAGCGGCCATCTTGGACACTTGCCCACATACACTGAGACTCCATTTCCCATCAACCCTCAGGGGCGGCCATCTTGGATATCTGATCAGACATCTCTTGAGCGCTCAGCCCAACTTCCACCCAGGATGGCGGCCATCTTGGTTAACTCAGAACAATAAAAACAACACTCTCCTAATGTTGAACATCCAAACTAATAATTATAATCCCCCAAAATTCAGAATTTGAACTTTAAATGTACTTTTTTCTTACTTTTTGAAATTTTGTGATATTTTACAAAATTCAAAAAATTGTTGTTTTTTTCACTTTAATGACTACAGGTGTTTGTCCGATTCAGTTTGACTCAGCGTTTAACCGTTCATCTTGACCCTGCCTATGACCTCAGGGTGTCATTTACCCACAATGCATCTGTTTTGCATAAGTAGTAGCCCCCTAAAACTCGCGAAAAATGCAATTTTTTTTGTTTCCTCTTGTGATATCTCCATTTGCGTCCGACCTATACTTATCATTCCAACTTTAGGTGTTTCCCATTCTGGGTTAGATTGCCAAGAACACCCCCGCACCAACAATTTATAGTTTTTCCCATTTTTTACCCATAATTCCTCAGTTAATTGTTCTCGCCAAAACATTTTAACCTTCTGTCTTTGCCATTCTTCATCCGATTCCCACCGTTCCAACTTTATATGATTCCATTCATCCCCGCCAATTCATTGGTGTATTCATTTACCTCTTACCAGAATTCAAAGATTTACCACAATTCCACACACTGTACCTTTAATGAACCAATTCATTTTCAATGCGGTCATTCATTGTGTGGGCGTTTGGCCTTCGGTGACTACTGTTCAGGTAGACAAAGTACTCCATTTCCCATGGGGTCGTCAAGCGGCCATCTTGGACACTTGCCCACATACACTGAGACTCCATTTCCCATCAACCCTCAGGGGCGGCCATCTTGGATATCTGATCAGACATCTCATGAGCGCTCAGCCCAACTTCCACCCAGGATGGCGGCCATCTTGGTTAACTCAGAACAATAAAAACAACACTCTCCTAATGTTGAACATCCAAACTATTAAATATAATCCCCCAAAATTCAGAATTTGAACTTTAAGTGTACTTTTTTCTCACTTTTTGAAATTTTGTGATATTTTACTAAATTCATAAAATTTTTGTTTTTTTCTCTTTAATGACTACAGGTGTTTGTCCGATTCAGGCCAATTCAGCGTTTAACCGTTCATCTTGACCCTGCCTATGACCTCAGAGTGTCATTTACCCACAATGCATCTGTTTTGCGTAAGTTATAGCCCCCTAAAACTCGCGAAAAATCTGATTTTTTATGTTTCCTCTTGTGATATCTCCATTTGCGTCCGACATATACTTATTGTTTCAATTTTAGGTGTTTCCCATCATGGGTTAGATTGCCAAGAACACCCCCGCACCAACAATTTATAGTTTTTCCCATTTTTTTACCCATAATTCCTCAGTTAATTGTTCTCGCCAAAACATTGTAACCTTCTGTCTTTGCCATTCTTCATCCGATTCCCACCGTTCTAACTTTATATGATTCCATCCATCCCCGCCAATTCATTGGTGTACTCGTTTACCTCTTACCAGAATTCAAAGTTGCACCACAATTCCACACACTGTACCTTTAATGAACCAATTCATTTTCAATGAGGTCATTCATTGTGTGGGCGTTTGGCCTTTGGTGACTACTGTTGAGGTAGTCAAAGTACTCCATTTCCCATGGGGTCGTCAGGTGGCCATCTTGGACACTTGCCCACATACACTGAGACTCCATTTCCCATCAAACCTCAGGGGTGGCCATCTTGGATATCTGATCCGATATCTTCATCCGATTCCTACCGTTCCAACTTTAAACGATTCCCCTGAGTCCTGCCATTTCATGGTGATATCCTTTTTCTTTTTCCCAGAATTCAAAAACTACCCACAATCCCACTTTCAGTTTTTCCCTTGTATCTTTGTCATTCCTGCTGCGATTTCCACTGTTCCAACTTTAATCGATTCCCCCAATGCCCGCCCATCCATTTTTACCCACAATTCAAAAATGACCCACAATTCCGTTTTTTCAGTTTTTCCCTTATATCTTTGCCATTCTTCATCCGATTCCGACCATTCTAACTTTAATCGATTCCCCCAAGTCCCGCCATTCCATGGTGGTATCCGCTTTCTTCCCAGAATTCAAAAATTACCCACAATTCCACTTTTTTCAGTTTTTCCCTTATATCTTTGCCATTCTTCATCCAATTCCGACCGTTCCAACTTTATTCAATTCCCCCAACGCCCGCCAATGCATTTTTACGTACAATTCAAAAATTACCCACAATTCCACTTTTTCAGTTTTTTCCTTATATCTTTGCCATTCTTCACTCGATTCCGACCATTCCAACTTTAATCGATTCCTCGAAGTCCCACCATTCCACGGTGGTATCCGCTTTCTTCCCAGAGTTCAAAAATTACCCACAATTCCACTTTTTCAGTTTTTCCCTTGTATTTTAGCCATTCCTGCTGCGATTTCCTTCGTTCCAACTTTAATCGATTCCCCCAATGCCCGCTAATGCATTTTTACCCACAATTCAAAAATTACCCACAATTCCACTTTTTCAGTTTTTTTCCTTTTATCTTTGCCATTCTTCACTCGATTCCGACCATTCCAACTTTAATCGATTCCTCGAAGTCCCACCATTCCACGGTGGTTTCCGCTTTCTTCCCAGAGTTCAAAAATTACCCACAATTCCACTTTTTCAGTTTTTCCCTTGTAACTTTGCCATTCCTGCTGCGATTTCCACCGTTCTAACTTTAATCGTTTCTCCCAATGCCCACCCATCCATTTTTACCCACATTTCAAAAATTACCCACAATTCCACTATTTCTGTTTTTCCCTTATATCTTTGCCATTCTTCATCCAATTCCGACCGTTCCAACTTTAATCAATTCCCCCAATGCCCGCCAAAGCATTTTTACCCACAATTCAAAAATTACCCACAATTCCACTTCTTTCAGTTTTTCCCCTATATCTTTGCCATTCTTCATCCGATTCCTACCGTTCCAACTTTAATCGATTCCCCATATTCCCGCTATTCCATTCGTGTATCCATTTTTCTCTTCCTACAATTCAAGATTTTCCCACAATTCCTCATTTTTCAGTGTTTTCTTGTATCTTCTACATTGTTTGACCTTTTCAAACAATTCCAAATCTGTATCATTCACATGATGTCACAGATTCAAGCACTCAAACTTTCAACATCACTCTAGCGTTCAGCACCGCTACCTTCAAAGGTTACACCTTCACACGCAATTTCTTCAGGAATTGCATATTTTCTAGTTGTGTGAAGGTGGAACCTTCACACATATGTTATTCTACCGCTTTATTATTGTGTGAAGGTGGAACCTTCACACATATGTTATTCTACCGCTTTATTATTGTGTGAAGGTGGAACCTTCACACATATGTTATTGTGCTCGGCCATTTTCTTTATTATTGTGTGAAGGTGGAACCTTCACACATATGTTATTGTGTTCGGCCATTTTCTTTATTATTATTATTATTATTATTATTCTACTTCTGCCTGTTTTTCGACGGGTTTCAGCTCATTCCCAGTTTATCCGATTCACACCGTTCCAATTTCACATTATTCCAGTAAAGCGCCCGAAGGGCGTTTCCATTTTTGGAATTCCAAGTATTCACAGTTTTCCCAGAATTCCCGGTTTTCCACCCCAAAAAGTCCCATTGACTAACATTGGGTCATATTTTGTTTCATTATTACAGCTCTCCCTTTTCATATTTTCAATATTTAACTTATTCATCTCGTTATAGGGATCCTTCCTATCATTCCAGTAATTAATACATTCCAATATTTTCCCATAATTCCATATTTTTCATCCTTCAAATATTCATAATTCATTTCCAATGGGAGGGCTTCCCATTCATTCCCAATGGGAGATTAAACATTTCACATTTTGAGCTTTCCTATTTCATATTCATAACATTTAACTCATACATTTCGCCTGTTGGCTCATTCCCACTATTGTAACAATTAATAATTTTCAATATTTTCCCATAATTACATATTTTTCATGTATAACAATTCATAATTCATTCCCAGTGGCGGACTTTACATTTTTTATTTAAAGCTTCTCCACTTCACACTCACATTAATCAGTTAATACATTCCCCAATTTGAATACTACTCATATTCACACCTTCCAGTAATTCATAACTATTTTCATATTTTTACCCATAATTCCTCATTCCCATTTTCCTCATCCAAAACTTTGTAACCTTCTATCTTGGCCATTCCTGCTCCGATTCCCACCGTTCCAACTTTAATGGATTCCCCCAATTCCCACCATTTCATTTGTGTATCCCCTTTCCTCTTCCCATGATTCAAAAATTACCCACAATTCCACTTTATCAGTTTTTCCCCTCTATCTTTTCCATTCTTTATCCGATTCTGACCATTCCAACTTTAATCAATTCCCCCAATGCCCGCCACTCCATTTTTACCCACAATTCAAAAATTACCCATAATTCCACTTTTTCAGTTTTTCCCTTCTATCTTTGCCATTTTTCATCCGATTCTGACCGTTCCAACTTTCATCAATTCCCCCGATGCCCGCCACTCCATTTTTACCCACAATTCAAAAATTACCCATAATTCCACTTTTTCAGTTTTTCCCTTCTATCTTTGCCATTCTTCATCCAATTGCGACCGTTCCAACTTGAATCAATTCCCCCAATTCCCGCCATTACATGGTGGTATCTATTTTCTTCTTACCTGAATTAAAAAATTACCCACAATTCCACTTTTTCAGTTTTTCCCTTCTATCTTTTCCATTCTTCATCCGATTGTGACCGTTCCAACATTAATCAATTCCCCTGATGCCCGCCACTCCATTTTTACCCACAATTCAAAAATTACCCATAATTCCACTTTTTCAGTTTTTCCCTTCTATCTTTGCCATTCTTCATCCGATTCTGACCGTTCCAACTTTCATCAATTCCCCCGATGCCCGCCACTCCATTTTTACCCACAATTCAAAAATTACCCATAATTCCACTTTTTCAGTTTTTCCCTTCTATCTTTGCCATTCTTCATCCGATTCTGACCGTTCCAACTTTAATCAATTCCCCCAATGCCCGCCACTCCATTTTTACCCACAATTCAAAAATTACCCATAATTCCACTTTTTCAGTTTTTCCCTTCTATCTTCACCATTCTTCATCCGATTTTTACCGTTCTAACTTTAATCCATTCTCCCAATGCCCGCCACTCCATTTTTACTCACAATTCAAAAATTTCCCACAATTCCACTTTTTCAGTTTTTCCCTTCTACCTTTGCCATTCTTCATCCGATTGCGACCGTTCCAAGTTTAATCGATTCATCCAATTCCCCCCATTCAATGGTAGTTTGAATTTTCTTCTTTCCAGAGTTCAAAAATTACCCACAATTCCACTTTTTCAGTTTATCACTTCTATCTTTGTCATTCTTCATCCGATTCGGACCGTTCCAACTTTAATCAATTCCCCCAATTCCCACCATTCCACATCATTCAACACCTTTGCCTTCAGAGGTTACACCTTCACACGCAATTTCTTCAGAAATTGCAAATATTCTAGTTATTATTATTATTCTTATTCTGCCTGTTTTTCGACGGATTTCAGCTCATTCCCAGTTTATCCGATTCACACCGTTCCAATTTCACATTATTCCAGTAAAGCGCCCGAAGGGCGTTTCCATTTTTGGAATTCCAAGTATTCACAGTTTTCCCAGAATTCCCGGTTTTCCACCCCAAAAAGTCCCATTGACTAACATTGGGTCATATTTTGTTTCATTATTACAGCTCTCCCTTTTCATATTTTCAATATTTAACTTATTCATCTCGTTATAGGGATCCTTCCTATCATTCCAGTAATTAATACATTCCAATATTTTCCCATAATTCCATATTTTTCATCCTTCAAATATTCATAATTCATTTCCAATGGGAGGGCTTCCCATTCATTCCCAATGGGAGATTAAACATTTCACATTTTGAGCTTTCCTATTTCATATTCATAACATTTAACTCATACATTTCGCCTGTTGGCTCATTCCCACTATTGTAACAATTAATAATTTTCAATATTTTCCCATAATTACATATTTTTCATGTATAACAATTCATAATTCATTCCCAGTGGCGGACTTAACATTTTTTATTTAAAGCTTCTCCACTTCACACTCACATTAATCAGTTAATACATTCCCCAATTTGAATACTACTCATATTCACACCTTTCAGTAATTCATAACTATTTTCATATTTTTACCCATAATTCCTCATTCCCATTTTCCTCATCCAAAACTTTGTAACCTTCTATCTTGGCCATTCCTGCTCCGATTCCCACCGTTCCAACTTTAATGGATTCCCCCAATTCCCACCATTTCATTTGTGTATCCCCTTTCCTCTTCCCATGATTCAAAAATTACCCACAATTCCACTTTATCAGTTTTTCCCCTCTATCTTTTCCATTCTTTATCCGATTCTGACCATTCCAACTTTAATCAATTCCCCCAATGCCCGCCACTCCATTTTTACCCACAATTCAAAAATTACCCATAATTCCACTTTTTCAGTTTTTCCCTTCTATCTTTGCCATTTTTCATCCGATTCTGACCGTTCCAACTTTCATCAATTCCCCCGATGCCCGCCACTCCATTTTTACCCACAATTCAAAAATTACCCATAATTCCACTTTTTCAGTTTTTCCCTTCTATCTTTGCCATTCTTCATCCAATTGCGACCGTTCCAACTTGAATCAATTCCCCCAATTCCCGCCATTACATGGTGGTATCTATTTTCTTCTTACCTGAATTAAAAAATTACCCACAATTCCACTTTTTCAGTTTTTCCCTTCTATCTTTTCCATTCTTCATCCGATTGTGACCGTTCCAACATTAATCAATTCCCCTGATGCCCGCCACTCCATTTTTACCCACAATTCAAAAATTACCCATAATTCCACTTTTTCAGTTTTTCCCTTCTATCTTTGCCATTCTTCATCCGATTCTGACCGTTCCAACTTTCATCAATTCCCCCGATGCCCGCCACTCCATTTTTACCCACAATTCAAAAATTACCCATAATTCCACTTTTTCAGTTTTTCCCTTCTATCTTTGCCATTCTTCATCCGATTCTGACCGTTCCAACTTTAATCAATTCCCCCAATGCCCGCCACTCCATTTTTACCCACAATTCAAAAATTACCCATAATTCCACTTTTTCAGTTTTTCCCTTCTATCTTCACCATTCTTCATCCGATTTTTACCGTTCTAACTTTAATCCATTCTCCCAATGCCCGCCACTCCATTTTTACTCACAATTCAAAAATTTCCCACAATTCCACTTTTTCAGTTTTTCCCTTCTACCTTTGCCATTCTTCATCCGATTGCTACCGTTCCAAGTTTAATCGATTCATCCAATTCCCCCCATTCAATGGTAGTTTGAATTTTCTTCTTTCCAGAGTTCAAAAATTACCCACAATTCCACTTTTTTAGTTTATCACTTCTATCTTTGTCATTCTTCATCCGATTCGGACCGTTCCAACTTTAATCAATTCCCCCAATTCCCACCATTCCACATCATTCAACACCTTTGCCTTCAGAGGTTACACCTTCACACGCAATTTCTTCAGAAATTGCAAATATTCTAGTTATTATTATTGTGTGAAGGTGGAACCTTCACACATATGTTATTGTGTTCGGCCATTTTCTTTATTATTATTATTATTATTATTATTCTACTTCTGCCTGTTTTTCGACGGGTTTCAGCTCATTCCCAGTTTATCCGATTCACACCGTTCCAATTTCACATTATTCCAGTAAAGCGCCCGAAGGGCGTTTCCATTTTTGGAATTCCAAGTATTCACAGTTTTCCCAGAATTCCCGGTTTTCCACCCCAAAAAGTCCCATTGACTAACATTGGGTCATATTTTGTTTCATTATTACAGCTCTCCCTTTTCATATTTTCAATATTTAACTTATTCATCTCGTTATAGGGATCCTTCCTATCATTCCAGTAATTAATACATTCCAATATTTTCCCATAATTCCATATTTTTCATCCTTCAAATATTCATAATTCATTTCCAATGGGAGGGCTTCCCATTCATTCCCAATGGGAGATTAAACATTTCACATTTGGAGCTTTCCTATTTCATATTCATAACATTTAACTCATACATTTCGCCTGTTGGCTCATTCCCACTATTGTAACAATTAATAATTTTCAATATTTTCCCATAATTACATATTTTTCATGTATAACAACTCATAATTCATTCCCAGTGGCGGACTTAACATTTTTTATTTAAAGCTTCTCCACTTCACACTCACATTAATCAGTTAATACATTCCCCAATTTGAATACTACTCATATTCACACCTTCCAGTAATTCATAACTATTTTCATATTTTTACCCATAATTCCTCATTCCCATTTTCCTCATCCAAAACTTTGTAACCTTCTATCTTGGCCATTCCTGCTCCGATTCCCACCGTTCCAACTTTAATGGATTCCCCCAATTCCCACCATTTCATTTGTGTATCCCCTTTCCTCTTCCCATGATTCAAAAATTACCCACAATTCCACTTTATCAGTTTTTCCCCTCTATCTTTTCCATTCTTTATCCGATTCTGACCATTCCAACTTTAATCAATTCCCCCAATGCCCGCCACTCCATTTTTACCCACAATTCAAAAATTACCCATAATTCCACTTTTTCAGTTTTTCCCTTCTATCTTTGCCATTCTTCATCCGATTCTGACCGTTCCAACTTTCATCAATTCCCCCAATGCCCGCCACTCCATTTTTACCCACAATTCAAAAATTACCCATAATTCCACTTTTTCAGTTTTTCCCTTCTATCTTTGCCATTCTTCATCCAATTGCGACCGTTCCAACTTGAATCAATTCCCCCAATTCCCGCCATTACATGGTGGTATCTATTTTCTTCTTACCTGAATTAAAAAATTACCCACAATTCCACTTTTTCAGTTTTTCCCTTCTATCTTTTCCATTCTTCATCCGATTGTGACCGTTCCAACATTAATCAATTCCCCTGATGCCCGCCACTCCATTTTTACCCACAATTCAAAAATTACCCATAATTCCACTTTTTCAGTTTTTCCCTTCTATCTTTGCCATTCTTCATCCGATTGTGACCGTTCCAACTTTAATCAATTCCCCCGATGCCCGCCACTCCATTTTTACCCACAATTCAAAAATTACCCATAATTCCACTTTTTCAGTTTTTCCCTTCTATCTTTGCCATTCTTCATCCGATTCTGACCGTTCCAACTTTAATCCATTCTCCCAATGCCCGCCACTCCATTTTTACTCACAATTCAAAAATTTCCCACAATTCCACTTTTTCAGTTTTTCCCTTCTATCTTCACCATTCTTCATCCGATTTTTACCGTTCTAACTTTAATCCATTCTCCCAATGCCCGCCACTCCATTTTTACTCACAATTCAAAAATTTCCCACAATTCCACTTTTTCAGTTTTTCCCTTCTACCTTTGCCATTCTTCATCCGATTGCGACCGTTCCAAGTTTAATCGATTCATCCAATTCCCCCCATTCAATGGTAGTTTGAATTTTCTTCTTTCCAGAGTTCAAAAATTACCCACAATTCCACTTTTTTAGTTTATCACTTCTATCTTTGTCATTCTTCATCCGATTCGGACCGTTCCAACTTGAATCAATTCCCCCAATTCCCACCATTCCACATCATTCAACACCTTTGCCTTCAGAGGTTACACCTTCACACGCAATTTCTTCAGAAATTGCAAATATTCTAGTTATTATTATTATTATTCCGCCCTGTTTTTCGGCACGTTTCAACTCATTCCCAGTTTATTTAATTCACCCCGTTCCACTTTCATGTTATTCCACTTATTCGGGAATGAGGGGTTTCCATTTTTCACATTCCAAATATTCACAGTTTTCCCAGAATTCCCGGTTTTCCACCCCAAAAAGTTCCATTGACTTACATTGGGTCATTTTTCGTTTCATTATTACAGCTTTCCTTTTTAATATTTTCAATATTTAACTCATACATCTCGTCTTAGGGATCCTTCCCGTCATTCCAGTAATTAATACATTTCAATATTTTCCCATAATTCCATATTTTTCCATCTTTAAATATCCATAATTCATTTCCAATGGGAGGGCTTCCCATTCATTCCCAATGGGAGATTGAACATTTCACATTTTGAGCTTTCCTTTTTCATATTCATAACATTTAACTCATTCATTCTGCCTTATGGCTCATTCCCATCATTCCTAGAGTTCATAATTATTCATATTTTCCCATAATTCCATATTTTTCACCTATTACAATTCATAATTCATTCCCAATGGCCGATTTAACATTTCTTATTTGAAGCTTCCCAATACCACATTTAAATCATTCAGCTAATGCATTTCACATTGTCATCATTATACATTATAACACATTCCAGTATTTCATAAATATATTAAAAATATTACCCATAATTCCTCATTCCCATTTTATTCAACAAAACTTTGTAACGTTCTATCTCGGCCATTCCTGCTCCGATTCCCACCGTTCCAACTTTAATCGATTCCACTGATGCCCGCCATTCCATTCGTGTATCCATTTACCTCTTCTCAAAATTAAAAATTTTGTCACAATTCCACACACTGTACCTTTAATAAACCAATTCATTTTCAATGAGGTCATTCATTGTGTGGGCGTTTCGCCTTCGGTGACTGCTGGTTAGGAAGACAAAGTACTCCGTTTCCCAAGGGGTCGTCAAGCGGCCATCTTGGACACTTGCCCACATACACTGAGACTCCATTTCCCATCAACCCTCAGGGGCGGCCATCTTGGATATCTGATCAGACATCTCTTGAGCGCTCAGCCCAACTTCCACCCAGGATGGCGGCCATCTTGGTTAACTCAGAACAATAAAAACAACACTCTCCTAATGTTGAACATCCAAACTAATAATTATAATCCCCCAAAATTCAGAATTTGAACTTTAAGTGTACTTTTTTCTTACTTTTTGAAATTTTGTGATATTTTACAAAATTCAAAAAATTGTTGTTTTTTTCACTTTAATGACTACAGGTGTTTGTCCGATTCAGTTTGACTCAGCGTTTAACCGTTCATCTTGACCCTGCCTATGACCTCAGGGTGTCATTTACCCACAATGCATCTGTTTTGCATAAGTAGTAGCCCCCTAAAACTCGCGAAAAATGCAATTTTTTTTGTTTCCTCTTGTGATATCTCCATTTGCGTCCGACCTATACTTATCATTCCAACTTTAGGTGTTTCCCATTCTGGGTTAGATTGCCAAGAACACCCCCGCACCAACAATTTATAGTTTTTCCCATTTTTTACCCATAATTCCTCAGTTAATTGTTCTCGCCAAAACATTTTAACCTTCTGTCTTTGCCATTCTT
This sequence comes from Hippichthys cyanospilos, assembly GCF_059441005.1. Taxonomy (NCBI): domain Eukaryota; kingdom Metazoa; phylum Chordata; class Actinopteri; order Syngnathiformes; family Syngnathidae; genus Hippichthys; species Hippichthys cyanospilos. The sequence goes on from NC_142373.1 coordinate 6,831,997, forward strand.
CATCCGATTCCCACCGTTCCAACTTTATATGATTCCATTCATCCCCGCCAATTCATTGGCGTATTCATTTACCTCTTACCAGAATTCAAAGATTTACCACAATTCCACACACTGTACCTTTAATGAACCAATTCATTTTCAATGCGGTCATTCATTGTGTGGGCGTTTGGCCTTCGGTGACTACTGTTCAGGTAGACAAAGTACTCCATTTCCCATGGGGTCGTCAAGCGGCCATCTTGGACACTTGCCCACATACACTGAGACTCCATTTCCCATCAACCCTCAGGGGCGGCCATCTTGGATATCTGATCAGACATCTCTTGAGCGCTCAGCCCAACTTCCACCCAGGATGGCGGCCATCTTGGTTAACTCAGAACAATAAAAACAACACTCTCCTAATGTTGAACATCCAAACTAATAATTATAATCCCCCAAAATTCAGAATTTGAACTTTAAGTGTACTTTTTTCTTACTTTTTGAAATTTTGTGATATTTTACAAAATTCAAAAAATTGTTGTTTTTTTCACTTTAATGACTACAGGTGTTTGTCCGATTCAGTTTGACTCAGCGTTTAACCGTTCATCTTGACCCTGCCTATGACCTCAGGGTGTCATTTACCCACAATGCATCTGTTTTGCATAAGTAGTAGCCCCCTAAAACTCGCGAAAAATGCAATTTTTTTTGTTTCCTCTTGTGATATCTCCATTTGCGTCCGACCTATACTTATCATTCCAACTTTAGGTGTTTCCCATTCTGGGTTAGATTGCCAAGAACACCCCCGCACCAACAATTTATAGTTTTTCCCATTTTTTACCCATAATTCCTCAGTTAATTGTTCTCGCCAAAACATTTTAACCTTCTGTCTTTGCCATTCTTCATCCGATTCCCACCGTTCCAACTTTATATGATTCCATTCATCCCCGCCAATTCATTGGTGTATTCATTTACCTCTTACCAGAATTCAAAGATTTACCACAATTCCACACACTGTACCTTTAATGAACCAATTCATTTTCAATGCGGTCATTCATTGTGTGGGCGTTTGGCCTTCGGTGACTACTGTTCAGGTAGACAAAGTACTCCATTTCCCATGGGGTCGTCAAGCGGCCATCTTGGACACTTGCCCACATACACTGAGACTCCATTTCCCATCAACCCTCAGGGGCGGCCATCTTGGATATCTGATCAGACATCTCTTGAGCGCTCAGCCCAACTTCCACCCAGGATGGCGGCCATCTTGGTTAACTCAGAACAATAAAAACAACACTCTCCTAATGTTGAACATCCAAACTATTAAATATAATCCCCCAAAATTCAGAATTTGAACTTTAAGTGTACTTTTTTCTCACTTTTTGAAATTTTGTGATATTTTACTAAATTCATAAAATTTTTGTTTTTTTCTCTTTAATGACTACAGGTGTTTGTCCGATTCAGGCCAAGTCAGCGTTTAACCGTTCATCTTGACCCTGCCTATGACCTCAGAGTGTCATTTACCCACAATGCATCTGTTTTGCGTAAGTTATAGCCCCCTAAAACTCGCGAAAAATCTGATTTTTTATGTTTCCTCTTGTGATATCTCCATTTGCGTCCGACATATACTTATTGTTTCAATTTTAGGTGTTTCCCATCATGGGTTAGATTGCCAAGAACACCCCCGCACCAACAATTTATAGTTTTTCCCATTTTTTTACCCATAATTCCTCAGTTAATTGTTCTCGCCAAAACATTGTAACCTTCTGTCTTTGCCATTCTTCATCCGATTCCCACCGTTCCAACTTTATATGATTCCATTCATCCCCGCCAATTCATTGGTGTATTCATTTACCTCTTACCAGAATTCAAAGATTTACCACAATTCCACACACTGTACCTTTAATGAACCAATTCATTTTCAATGCGGTCATTCATTGTGTGGGCGTTTGGCCTTCGGTGACTACTGTTCAGGTAGACAAAGTACTCCATTTCCCATGGGGTCGTCAAGCGGCCATCTTGGACACTTGCCCACATACACTGAGACTCCATTTCCCATCAACCCTGAGGGGCGGCCATCTTGGATATCTGATCAGACATCTCTTGAGCGCTCAGCCCAACTTCCACCCAGGATGGCGGCCATCTTGGTTAACTCAGAACAATAAAAACAACATTCTCCTAATGTTGAACATCCAAACTAATAATTATAATCCCCCAAAATTCAGAATTTGAACTTTAAGTGTACTTTTTTCTTACTTTTTGAAATTTTGTGATATTTTACAAAATTCAAAAAATTGTTGTTTTTTTCACTTTAATGACTACAGGTGTTTGTCCGATTCAGTTTGACTCAGCGTTTAACCGTTCATCTTGACCCTGCCTATGACCTCAGGGTGTCATTCACCCACAATGCATCTGTTTTGCATAAGTAGTAGCCCCCTAAAACTCGCGAAAAATGCAATTTTTTGTGTTTCCTCTTGTGATATCTCCATTTGCGTCCGACCTATACTTATCGTTCCAACTTTAGGTGTTTCCCATTCTGGGTTAGATTGCCAAGAACACCCCCGCACCAACAATTTATAGTTTTTCCCATTTTTTTACCCATAATTCCTCAGTTAATTGTTCTCGCCAAAACATTGTAACCTTCTGTCTTTGCCATTCTTCATCCGATTCCCACCGTTCTAACTTTATATGATTCCATTCATACCCGCCAATTAATTGGTGTATTCAATTACCTCTTACCAGTATTCAAAGTTTTACCACAATTCCACACACTGTACCTTTAATGAACTAATTCATTTTCAATGAGGTCATTCATTGTGTGGGCGTTTGGCCTTCATGGACTACTGTTCAGGAAGACAAAGTACTCCATTTCCAATGGGGTCGTCAGGTGGCCATCTTGGACACGCCCACATACACTGAGACTCCATTTCCCATCAACCCTCAGGGGCGGCCATCTTGGATATCTGATCAGACATCTCATGAGCGCTCAGCCCAACTTCCACCCAGGATGGCGGCCATCTTGGTTAACTCAGAACAATAAAAACAACTCTCTCCAAATGTTGAACATCCAAACTATTAAATCTAATCCGCCAAAATTCAGAATTTGAACTTTATGTGTACTTTTTTCTCACTTTTTGAAATGTTGTGATATTTTACAAAATTCAAATAATTACTGTTTTTTTCACTTTAATGATTACAGGTGTTTGTCCGATTCAGGCCGATTCAGCGTTTAACCGTTCATCTTGACCCTGCCTATGACCTCAGAGTGTCATTTACCCACAATGCATCTGTTTTGCGTAAGTTATAGCCCCCTAAAACTCGCGAAAAATCTGATTTTTTATGTTTCCTCTTGTGATATCTCCATTTGCGTCCGACATATACTTATTGTTTCAATTTTAGGTGTTTCCCATCATGGGTTAGATTGCCAAGAACACCCCCGCACCAACAATTTATAGTTTTTCCCATTTTTTTACCCATAATTCCTCAGTTAATTGTTCTCGCCAAAACATTGTAACCTTCTGTCTTTGCCATTCTTCATCCGATTCCCACCGTTCTAACTTTATATGATTCCATTCATCCCCGCCAATTCATTGGTGTATTCGTTTACCTCTTACCAGAATTCAAAGTTGCGCCACAATTCCACACACTGTACCTTTAATGAACCAATTCATTTTCAATGAGGTCATTCATTGTGTGGGCGTTTGGCCTTTGGTGACTACTGTTGAGGTAGTCAAAGTACTCCATTTCCCATGGGGTCGTCAAGCGGCCATCTTGGACACTTGCCCACATACACTGAGACTCCATTTCCCATCAAACCTCAGGGGCGGCCATCTTGGATATCTGATCAGACATTTCATGAGCGCTCAGCCCAACTTCCACCCAGGATGGCGGCCATCTTGGTTAACTCAGAACAATAAAAACAACTCTCTCCAAATGTTGAACATCCAAACTATTAAATCTAATTCGCCAAAATTCAGAATTTGAACTTTATGTGTACTTTTTTCTCACTTTTTGAAATGTTGTGATATTTTACAAAATTCAAATAAATACTGTTTTTTTCACTTTAATGATTACAGGTGTTTGTCCGATTCAGGCCGATTCAGCGTTTAACCGTTCATCTTGACCCTGCCTATGACCTCAGAGTGTCATTTACCCACAATGCATCTGTTTTGCGTAAGTTATAGCCCCCTAAAACTCGCGAAAAATCAGATTTTTTATGTTTCCTCTTGTGATATCTCCATTTGCGTCCGACATATACTTATTGTTTCAATTTCAGGTGTTTCCCATCATGGGTTAGATTGCCAAGAACACCCCCGCACCAACAATTTATAGTTTTTCCCATTTTTTTACCCATAATTCCTCAGTTAATTGTTCTCGCCAAAACATTGTAACCTTCTGTCTTTGCCATTCTTCATCCGATTCCCACCGTTCTAACTTTATATGATTCCATTCATCCCCGCCAATTCATTGGTGTATTCGTTTACCTCTTACCAGAATTCAAAGTTGCACCACAATTCCACACACTGTATCTTTAATGAACCAATTCATTTTCAATGAGGTCATTCATTGTGTGGGCGTTTGGTCTTTGGTGACTACTGTTCACGTAGTCAAAGTACTCCATTTCCCATGGGGTCGTCAGGTGGCCATCTTGGACACTTGCCCACATACACTGAGACTCCATTTCCCATCAAACCTCAGGGGTGGCCATCTTGGATATCTGATCCGATATCTTCATCCGATTCCTACCGTTCCAACTTTAAACGATTCCCCTGAGTCCTGCCATTTCATGGTGATATCCTTTTTCTTTTTCCCAGAATTCAAAAACTACCCACAATCCCACTTTCAGTTTTTCCCTTGTATCTTTGTCATTCCTGCTGCGATTTCCACTGTTCCAACTTTAATCGATTCCCCCAATGCCCGCCCATCCATTTTTACCCACAATTCAAAAATGACCCACAATTCCGTTTTTTCAGTTTTTCCCTTATATCTTTGCCATTCTTCATCCGATTCCGACCATTCTAACTTTAATCGATTCCCCCAAGTCCCGCCATTCCATGGTGGTATCCGCTTTCTTCCCAGAATTCAAAAATTACCCACAATTCCACTTTTTTCAGTTTTTCCCTTATATCTTTGCCATTCTTCATCCAATTCCGACCGTTCCAACTTTATTCAATTCCCCCAACGCCCGCCAATGCATTTTTACGTACAATTCAAAAATTACCCACAATTCCACTTTTTCAGTTTTTTCCTTATATCTTTGCCATTCTTCACTCGATTCCGACCATTCCAACTTTAATCGATTCCTCGAAGTCCCACCATTCCACGGTGGTATCCGCTTTCTTCCCAGAGTTCAAAAATTACCCACAATTCCACTTTTTCAGTTTTTCCCTTGTATTTTAGCCATTCCTGCTGCGATTTCCTTCGTTCCAACTTAAATCGATTCCCCCAATGCCCGCTAATGCATTTTTACCCACAATTCAAAAATTACCCACAATTCCACTTTTTCAGTTTTTTCCTTTTATCTTTGCCATTCTTCACTCGATTCCGACCATTCCAACTTTAATCGATTCCTCGAAGTCCCACCATTCCACGGTGGTTTCCGCTTTCTTCCCAGAGTTCAAAAATTACCCACAATTCCACTTTTTCAGTTTTTCCCTTGTAACTTTGCCATTCCTGCTGCGATTTCCACCGTTCCAACTTTAATCGTTTCTCCCAATGCCCACCCATCCATTTTTACCCACATTTCAAAAATTACCCACAATTCCACTATTTCTGTTTTTCCCTTATATCTTTGCCATTCTTCATCCAATTCCGACCGTTCCAACTTTAATCAATTCCCCCAATGCCCGCCAAAGCATTTTTACCCACAATTCAAAAATTACCCACAATTCCACTTCTTTCAGTTTTTCCCCTATATCTTTGCCATTCTTCATCCGATTCCTACCGTTCCAACTTTAATCGATTCCCCATATTCCCGCTATTCCATTCGTGTATCCATTTTTCTCTTCCTACAATTCAAGATTTTCCCACAATTCCTCATTTTTCAGTGTTTTCTTGTATCTTCTACATTGTTTGACCTTTTCAAACAATTCCAAATCTGTATCATTCACATGATGTCACAGATTCAAGCACTCAAACTTTCAACATCACTCTAGCGTTCAGCACCGCTACCTTCAAAGGTTACACCTTCACACGCAATTTCTTCAGGAATTGCATATTTTCTAGTTATTATTATTATTCCGCCCTGTTTTTCGGCACGTTTCAACTCATTCCCAGTTTATTTAATTCACCCCGTTCCACTTTCATGTTATTCCACTTATTCGGGAATGAGGGGTTTCCATTTTTCACATTCCAAATATTCACAGTTTTCCCAGAATTCCCGGTTTTCCACCCCAAAAAGTTCCATTGACTTACATTGGGTCATTTTTCGTTTCATTATTACAGCTTTCCTTTTTAATATTTTCAATATTTAACTCATACATCTCGTCTTAGGGATCCTTCCCGTCATTCCAGTAATTAATACATTTCAATATTTTCCCATAATTCCATATTTTTCCATCTTTAAATATCCATAATTCATTTCCAATGGGAGGGCTTCCCATTCATTCCCAATGGGAGATTGAACATTTCACATTTTGAGCTTTCCTTTTTCATATTCATAACATTTAACTCATTCATTCTGCCTTATGGCTCATTCCCATCATTCCTAGAGTTCATAATTATTCATATTTTCCCATAATTCCATATTTTTCACCTATTACAATTCATAATTCATTCCCAATGGCCGATTTAACATTTCTTATTTGAAGCTTCCCAATACCACATTTAAATCATTCAGCTAATGCATTTCACATTGTCATCATTATACATTATAACACATTCCAGTATTTCATAAATATATTAAAAATATTACCCATAATTCCTCATTCCCATTTTATTCAACAAAACTTTGTAACGTTCTATCTCGGCCATTCCTGCTCCGATTCCCACCGTTCCAACTTTAATCGATTCCACTGATGCCCGCCATTCCATTCGTGTATCCATTTACCTCTTCTCAAAATTAAAAATTTTGTCACAATTCCACACACTGTACCTTTAATAAACCAATTCATTTTCAATGAGGTCATTCATTGTGTGGGCGTTTCGCCTTCGGTGACTGCTGGTTAGGAAGACAAAGTACTCCGTTTCCCAAGGGGTCGTCAAGCGGCCATCTTGGACACTTGCCCACATACACTGAGACTCCATTTCCCATCAACCCTCAGGGGCGGCCATCTTGGATATCTGATCAGACATCTCTTGAGCGCTCAGCCCAACTTCCACCCAGGATGGCGGCCATCTTGGTTAACTCAGAACAATAAAAACAACACTCTCCTAATGTTGAACATCCAAACTAATAATTATAATCCCCCAAAATTCAGAATTTGAACTTTAAGTGTACTTTTTTCTTACTTTTTGAAATTTTGTGATATTTTACAAAATTCAAAAAATTGTTGTTTTTTTCACTTTAATGACTACAGGTGTTTGTCCGATTCAGTTTGACTCAGCGTTTAACCGTTCATCTTGACCCTGCCTATGACCTCAGGGTGTCATTTACCCACAATGCATCTGTTTTGCATAAGTAGTAGCCCCCTAAAACTCGCGAAAAATGCAATTTTTTTTGTTTCCTCTTGTGATATCTCCATTTGCGTCCGACCTATACTTATCATTCCAACTTTAGGTGTTTCCCATTCTGGGTTAGATTGCCAAGAACACCCCCGCACCAACAATTTATAGTTTTTCCCATTTTTTACCCATAATTCCTCAGTTAATTGTTCTCGCCAAAACATTTTAACCTTCTGTCTTTGCCATTCTTCATCCGATTCCCACCGTTCCAACTTTATATGATTCCATTCATCCCCGCCAATTCATTGGTGTATTCATTTACCTCTTACCAGAATTCAAAGATTTACCACAATTCCACACACTGTACCTTTAATGAACCAATTCATTTTCAATGCGGTCATTCATTGTGTGGGCGTTTGGCCTTCGGTGACTACTGTTCAGGTAGACAAAGTACTCCATTTCCCATGGGGTCGTCAAGCGGCCATCTTGGACACTTGCCCACATACACTGAGACTCCATTTCCCATCAACCCTCAGGGGCGGCCATCTTGGATATCTGATCAGACATCTCATGAGCGCTCAGCCCAACTTCCACCCAGGATGGCGGCCATCTTGGTTAACTCAGAACAATAAAAACAACACTCTCCTAATGTTGAACATCCAAACTATTAAATATAATCCCCCAAAATTCAGAATTTGAACTTTAAGTGTACTTTTTTCTCACTTTTTGAAATTTTGTGATATTTTACTAAATTCATAAATTTTTTGTTTTTTTCTCTTTAATGACTACAGGTGTTTGTCCGATTCAGGCCAATTCAGCGTTTAACCGTTCATCTTGACCCTGCCTATGACCTCAGAGTGTCATTTACCCACAATGCATCTGTTTTGCGTAAGTTATAGCCCCCTAAAACTCGCGAAAAATCTGATTTTTTATGTTTCCTCTTGTGATATCTCCATTTGCGTCCGACATATAGTTATTGTTTCAATTTTAGGTGTTTCCCATCATGGGTTAGATTGCCAAGAACACCCCCGCACCAACAATTTATAGTTTTTCCCATTTTTTTACCCATAATTCCTCAGTTAATTGTTCTCGCCAAAACATTGTAACCTTCTGTCTTTGCCATTCTTCATCCGATTCCCACCGTTCCAACTTTATATGATTCCATTCATCCCCGCCAATTCATTGGTGTATTCATTTACCTCTTACCAGAATTCAAAGATTTACCACAATTCCACACACTGTACCTTTAATGAACCAATTCATTTTCAATGCGGTCATTCATTGTGTGGGCGTTTGGCCTTCGGTGACTACTGTTCAGGTAGACAAAGTACTCCATTTCCCATGGGGTCGTCAAGCGGCCATCTTGGACACTTGCCCACATACACTGAGACTCCATTTCCCATCAACCCTCAGGGGCGGCCATCTTGGATATCTGATCCGATATCTTCATCCGATTCCTACCGTTCCAACTTTAAACGATTCCCCTGAGTCCTGCCATTTCATGGTGATATCCTTTTTCTTTTTCCCAGAATTCAAAAACTACCCACAATCCCACTTTCAGTTTTTCCCTTGTATCTTTGTCATTCCTGCTGCGATTTCCACTGTTCCAACTTTAATCGATTCCCCCAATGCCCGCCCATCCATTTTTACCCACAATTCAAAAATGACCCACAATTCCGTTTTTTCAGTTTTTCCCTTATATCTTTGCCATTCTTCATCCGATTCCGACCATTCTAACTTTAATCGATTCCCCCAAGTCCCGCCATTCCATGGTGGTATCCGCTTTCTTCCCAGAATTCAAAAATTACCCACAATTCCACTTTTTTCAGTTTTTCCCTTATATCTTTGCCATTCTTCATCCAATTCCGACCGTTCCAACTTTATTCAATTCCCCCAACGCCCGCCAATGCATTTTTACGTACAATTCAAAAATTACCCACAATTCCACTTTTTCAGTTTTTTCCTTATATCTTTGCCATTCTTCACTCGATTCCGACCATTCCAACTTTAATCGATTCCTCGAAGTCCCACCATTCCACGGTGGTATCCGCTTTCTTCCCAGAGTTCAAAAATTACCCACAATTCCACTTTTTCAGTTTTTCCCTTGTATTTTAGCCATTCCTGCTGCGATTTCCTTCGTTCCAACTTTAATCGATTCCCCCAATGCCCGCTAATGCATTTTTACCCACAATTCAAAAATTACCCACAATTCCACTTTTTCAGTTTTTTCCTTTTATCTTTGCCATTCTTCACTCGATTCCGACCATTCCAACTTTAATCGATTCCTCAAAGTCCCACCATTCCACGGTGGTTTCCGCTTTCTTCCCAGAGTTCAAAAATTACCCACAATTCCACTTTTTCAGTTTTTCCCTTGTAACTTTGCCATTCCTACTGCGATTTCCACCGTTCCAACTTTAATCGTTTCTCCCAATGCCCACCCATCCATTTTTACCCACATTTCAAAAATTACCCACAATTCCACTATTTCTGTTTTTCCCTTATATCTTTGCCATTCTTCATCCAATTCCGACCGTTCCAACTTTAATCAATTCCCCCAATGCCCGCCAAAGCATTTTTACCCACAATTCAAAAATTACCCACAATTCCACTTCTTTCAGTTTTCCCCCTATATCTTTGCCATTCTTCATCCGATTCCTACCGTTCCAACTTTAATCGATTCCCCATATTCCCGCTATTCCATTCGTGTATCCATTTTTCTCTTCCTACAATTCAAGATTTTCCCACAATTCCTCATTTTTCAGTGTTTTCTTGTATCTTCTACATTGTTTGACCTTTTCAAACAATTCCAAATCTGTATCATTCACATGATGTCACAGATTCAAGCACTCAAACTTTCAACATCACTCTAGCGTTCAGCACCGCTACCTTCAAAGGTTACACCTTCACACGCAATTTCTTCAGGAATTGCATATTTTCTAGTTATTATTCTTATTCTGCCTGTTTTTTGACGAGTTTCAGCTCATTCCCAGTTTATCCGATTCACACCGTTCCAATTTCACATTATTCCAGTAAAGCGCCCGAAGGGCATTTCCATTTTTGGAATTATAAGTATTCACAGTTTTCCCAGAATTCCCTGTTTTCCACCCCATTGACTAACATTGGGTCATTGTTTGTTTCATTATTACAGCTCACCCTTTTCATATTTTCAATATTTAACTTATTCATCTCGTTTTAGGGATCCTTCCTATCATTCCAGTAATTAATACATTCCAATATTTTCCCATAATTCCATATTTTTCATCCTTCAAAAATTCATAATTCATTTCCAATGGGAGGGCTTCCCATTCATTCCCAATGGGAGATTAAACATTTCACATTTTGAGCTTTCCTATTTCATATTCATAACATTTAACTCATACATTTCGCCTTATGGCTCATTCCCACTATTGTAACAATTAATAATTTTCAATATTTTCCCATAATTACATATTTTTCACGTATAACAATTCATAATTCATTCCCAGTGGCGGACTTAACATTTTTTATTTAAAGCTTCTCCACTTCACACTCACATTAATCAGTTAATACATTCCCCAATTTCAATACTACTCATATTCACACCTTCCAGTAATTCATAACTATTTTCATATTTTTACCCATAATTCCTCATTCCCATTTTCCTCATCCAAAACTTTGTAACCTTCTATCTTGACCATTCCTGCTCCGATTCCCACCGTTCCAACTTTATTCGATTCCCCTAATGCCCGCCATTCTTTTCGTGTATCCATTTTCTTCTTCCCATGATTAAAAAATTACCCACAATTCCACTTATTCCGTTTTTCCCTTCTATCTTTGCCATTCTTCATCCGATTCTGACCGTTCCAACTTTAATCAATTTCCCCAATTCCCGCCATTACATGTTGGTATCTATTTTCCTCTTCCCTGAATTCAAAAAATTACCCACAATTCACCATTTTCAGTTTTTCCCTTCTATCTTCACCATTCTTCATCCGATTCTGACCGTTCCAACTTTAATCAATTCCCCCAAATCCCGCCACTCCATTTTTACCCACAATTCAAAAATTACCCATAATTCCTTTTTTTTCAGTTTTTCCCTTCTATCTTTGCCATTCTTCATCCGATTCTGACCGTTCCAACTTTAATCAATTCCCCCAATTCCCGCCATTACATGGTGGTATCTATTTTCTTCCTACCTGAATAAAAAAATTACCCACAATTCCACTTTTTCAGTTTTTCCCTTCTATCTTTTCCATTCTTCATCCGATTGCGACCGTTCCAACATTAATCAATTCCCCCAATTCCCGCCTTTACAGGATGGTATCTATTTTCCTCTTCCCTGAGTTCAAAAATTACCCACAATTCCACTGTTTTAGTTTTTCCGATTGCGACCGTTCCAACTTTAAACAATTCCCCCAATTCCCGCCATTACATGGTGGTATCTATTTTCTTTTTACCTGAATTAAAATATTACCCACAATTCCACTTTTTCAGTTTTTCCCTTCTATCGTTTCCATTCTTCATCCGATTGCGACCGTTCCAACATTAATGGATTCCCCCAATTCCCGCCTTTACAGGGTGGTATCTATTTTCCTCTTCCCTGAGTTCAAAAATTACCCACAATTCCACTTTTTTAGATTTTCCCTTCTATCTTTGCCATTCTTCATCCAATTCTGACCGTTCCAACTTTAATCAATTCCCCTGATGCCCGCCACTCCATTTTTACCCACAATTCAAAAATTACCCATAATTCCACTTTTTCAGTTTTTCCCTTCTATCTTTGCCATTCTTCATCCGATTCTGACCGTTCCAACTTTCATCAATTCCCCCGATGCCCGCCACTCCATTATTACCCACAATTCAAAAATTACCCATAATTCCACTTTTTCAGTTTTTCCCTTCTATCTTTGCTGTTCTTCATCCGATTGCGACTGTTCCAACTTTAAACAATTCCCCCAATTCCCGCCATTACATGGTGGTATCTATTTTCTTTTTACCTGAATTAAAAAATTACCCACAATTGGTACCCACAGAAGTGGAATTATGGGTAATTTTTGAATTGTGGGTAAAAATGGAATGGCGGGAATCGGGGGAATCGATTAAAGTTGTAACGGTCGGAATCGGATGAAGACTGGCAAAGATAGAAGGGAAAAACTGAATGAGATGTCTGATCAGATATCCAAGATGGCCGCCCCTGAGGGCTGATGGGAGATGGAGTCATCCTTCAATAATTCATAATTCATTTCCAATGGGAGGGCTTCCCATTCATTCTCAATGGGACAATTAATATTTCACATTTTGATGTTTCCCATTTCATATTCATAACATTTAACTCATTCATTCCACCTTATGGCTCATTCCCAACAATTCAATAAATCACAATTATTAATAATTTCCCATAATTCCATATTTTTCACCTATAACAATTTGTTATTCATTCCCAAAGGCAGATTTTACTTTTTCTATTTGAAGCTTCCTCATTTTGCATTCAAATAATTCAGCTGATTCATTTCACATTGTCATCATTACACATATTCACACATACCAGTAATTCATAACAATATTAATAATTTCACCCATAATTCCTCATTCCCATTTTCCTCACCAAAACTTTGTAACCTTCTATCTTGGCCATTCCTGCTCCGATTCCCACCGTTCCAACTTTAATCGATACCCCCAATTCCCGCCATTCCAAGGTGGTATCCATTTTCCTTTTCCCAGATATAAAAAAATACCCACAATTTCACTTTTTCAGTTTTTCTCTTATATCTTTGCCATTCCTTCTCCGATTTCCACAATTCCAACTTTAATCGATTCCCCTGATGCCCGCCATTCCATTCGTGTATCCATTTCCCTCTTCCCAGAATTCAAAATATTCCCACAATTCCACATACTGTACCTTTAATGAACTAATTCATTTTCAATGAGGTCATTCATTGTGTTTGCCTTTGGCCTTCGTGGACTACTGTTTAGGTAGACAAAGTACTCCATTTCCCATGGGGTCGTCAGGTGGCCATTTTGGACACTTGGCTACATACACTGAGACTCCATTTCCTATCAACCCTCAGGGGCGGCCATCTTGGATATCTGATCAGACAGCTCATGAGGGTTCAGCTCAACTACCAGCCAGGATGGCGGCCATCTTGGTTAACTCAGAACAATAAAATCAACACTCTCCTAATGTTGAACATCCAATCTAATATAATCAATTAATATAATCCCCCAAAATTCTGAATTTGTTCTTTGAGTGTACTTTTATTCTTCCTTATTGAAATTTTGTGATATTTTACAAAGATATTTTTCATTGTGTGGGCGTTTGGCCTTCGTGGACTACTGTTTAGGTAGACAGAGTACTCCATTTCCCATGGGGTTGTCAAGCGGCCATCTTGGACACTTGACTACATACACTGAGACTCCATTTCCCATCAACCCTCAGGGGCGGCCATCTTGGATATCTGATCAGACATCTCATTCAGTTTTTCCCTTCTATCTTTGCAAGTCTTCATCCAATTCCGACCATTCCAATTTTAATCGATTCCCCCGATGGCCACTATTCCATTTTTACCCACAATTCCACTTTTTCAGCTTTTCCCTTATATCTTTGCCATCCTTCACCCGATTCCTACTGTTCCAACTTTAATTGATTCCCCCAATGCCCGTCCATCCATTTTTACCCACAATTCAAAAATTACCCACAATTCCACTTTTTCAGTTTTTCCCTTATATCTTTGCCATTTTTCATCCAATTCTGACCGTTCCAACTTTAACCGATTCCCCCAAGTCCCGCCATTCCATGATGGTATCCACTTTCTTCCTCCCAGAATTTAAAATTTACTCACAATTCCAGTTCTTCAGTTTTTCCCTTATATCTTTGTCATCCTTCATCCGATTTCGACCGTTCCAACTTTAATCTATTCCCCCGATGCCCGCCCATCCTTTTTTATTCAAAATTCAAAAATTACCCACAATTCCACTTTTTCAGTTTTTCCCTTCTATCTTTGCCATTCGTTATCTGATTCTGACTGTTCCAAGTTTAATCGATTCCCCCAATTTCCGCAATTCCACATCCTTCAAAACCTCTCCCTTCAGGTTTTTCACCTTCACACGCAAATTCTTCAGGAATTGCACATATTCTAGTTAACATAAATCTTCAACATTTAATCTTAATTCCACTGTCCCGTCACAAAATGTCCATTCACGACGAAAGCACATGCACGCACGCATGCTGCAACTTCCGTTGACACTTGAGTCTGCTCGTTATGGTCGCTAAGGAGCGGTTTCGACCAAGTAGGCGGCAAGTAACAAAAAAGAATATATTCTCGCACACTCAAAACGTCACAGTGATTCACAACGAACTCTCTTCTCTCAATGCCTATTCAGGCCAATGAATGTTTTCATAGATATTTTCATACCTGGACAGGAGGGAAATGAATGAACACACAGACATAGATGCCTCCTCTTTATTAGCTCGAGCGAGAATGAGTCCCCACATTCTTCCTACCCAGCAGACATAACCAATCTTTCACTCAACGAGGCCAAACCAGCTGATTGTGAATAACATAACAAAAGTCAATTATTATTACACACAAACAATTATATGACATCACTTTATTACACAATCTCCCACAAAAATCAGATGCTGTCGGGACATCACAATCATCAATAGTAGTTTGGCATTTCTATATTTTGTCTCAACAACAACTGTGGCATGAACACATACCCATAAATTAGAATATGCGTATTAATATGCATGGCCATAGTATGGGTGGTAAATCTGAATCCATTAGTCAAAGTTGACACCAGGTAAACATTGCTCATTGGTGCGACCTTGTACTGGTGGGCCATGCTGTTTGTGTTTGCTACACTAAAGCATACACAGACCTGGGTTCCAAGATGGTCATAAATGAAGATTTTAGGGGGTCCCCTTACACCTTGGTAAGTCATGTATTTGTACTTTTTCATCTTCACCCAAATTCGAATGGAGGGACATTGACACCTCACTCTGTCCTTCCTCTAGATGCTCAACATCAGCATGTTTCCTCTTCAACCTGCACATCCGTCTGCTGTATTTCACCCTCATTTTTATCGGTGCTGATTTCTGATTTGTGAATGTCACTTCACTTCTTCCATTTACGTGGACGCTACAATCAGTAGGCTTGTCTGTATTTGTTATTTGATGCCCTACTACTTGCCTGTAGTAGTACATGTCATCGTCGTTGTCTTCATTTTGATCTGCATTTTCTGTGGATTTCGACTTCTTTTGTGTTGACGCTTTTGATTGAATTTCCATTTCGACGGATAAATGAATACATGGCAATAGCAAGTTCCTGTGCAAAATTCCCAGTTCAGGTTTGACCTCACACACAGGATCGTTTTCTCCAACTGACCACCACATGGATATCTTCTTCCCAATGATTGCAGCACTTTCCAGTCCCTCCTCTAGGTGTTAAATCCCGAACAAGGACACGATCACCAGGATATAAAACTGATGTTCTGATTCTGGTATCATAGTGCCCTTTTCCCCTCTTTGATGATTTCCTCACATTCTCTTGTACAATGTCATTTGCTTCCTGCATTTCTCTTTTTGTCATGACGGGGCATTTTGAGTGGAGTGCGGAGTTGCAAGGGGGACCCAGATGTGCAAGGAAGCCAGGTGGAAGTAAACTCAAAAATGGAGGTATAATAATAAAATAAGGCAGGAACAATCATAAACAACAACTGGACAAAGTAGCAAACAAACAAGAATTAAAATAAACTCATGGAGAACAGCGATCGGGAGACTGGAGAATATGTAGAGCAATCGGAACAGCGGAGGGAAGAAACATCAGGTGGGATATGCAATGGCCTAACACTGGTTTGACAAGCCAGGGGGTTTAAATACATGAAGACTAATTAGGGGAAACACACAACACCTGGATGGTAACACGAAGTATGGGAACCAGATAGGCCAACACGCAAGGGGCAGGAACACGCGGGCAACAGGTGGACGAAATCAAGCTAACAAGACAGAGAGGAGAGGCAGACGGGGGAGAAACTAACACGAACTGAAAGGCAAAATAGACCAAAAATTCCACAAACTAATCCCACAAAAGAAACAACTCACACAGAATGTGACACTTTTCCATTTCTCCAGATGTTTTGTGATTACCAGTTCCTGCTTTTGTTGTGAGACTAAATAGAAGGTCGATTAGTAATTGTGGGGATCTGCCAAAAAGCAGGTAGAATGGGGGGAAACCCATCACCTCACACCCTGTGCAGTTGTATGCATACATCATTTTATTCAATGATTCCTTCCAATTTGTTTTCCTGCTTCTTATAGCGTTCTTAGCATTTGGAGCAATGTCCAGTTAAAGCATTCAACATGCCCATTTACTTGGGGGTTGTATGGTGTTGTTCGTGATCCAGTGTTTTTTTTTTTAACTGAGCAAATAGCTGATTTTCAAACTCACCCCCTTGGACATGGTGAGTTTGTGTTGGTAATTCAAATCTCAGGGCAAAATCATTGAAAATACAATCAGCAACAGTTTTAGCAGATTTACATGTGGTGGCATTGGTCTGTGCAAAACGGATGATCTACAATTATCAATACATGTTCATATCCACCATTACCTTTATCCAAATGAAGAAAATCAGTCAACACAATTTCAAAAGGTTGTGTAATGACAATACTGGCTGGACTGTGGGGAGGTTCCTACCCAATGGATTTGCCTGCTGTCAAGACATCTTTGCACTGGAAGTTTCCTGCCTAATATGGCACTATATGTTTCTTTAACCTGTATTGTGTACCTGTATTTGTCTGTATTTGGTACACACAGCATCCACTTCAACCTGTTGAGCCTGGAAGGGGGCTAGAAAGTTTTTGATTTTCCCCAAATTGGGGTTTTTGAGTTTTTTCTTCGCCTCTTGGGAGCAGGGGATGCTGTTGTGTACTTATGATGAAAAAAAAGTCGCTGTACGACTTCTTTTTTTGTAAAAGAAGTCTCAATATGACCTCTTTTCACCTGTGAAGCCCTTTGAGACTTCGGTGAGTCAGGGCTATACAAATAAAATTTGATTTGATTTTATTCGATCAATTCCTTGATGGCCCATGTCATCATGTAGTACCGTAGTCTTGAAGCGCTTGAAGTTGGGGTTTGTTTGTTGTTTCTTGGCGAAGGACGCCATCTTGATCAATGCAGTCGTTAACGTAGCAGACATTTGGTGTGCACCGTGAGTTCTTTAAATTGTTGTCCAGATGGTCTCTTATCTTGTAGTTTAAACTGTAATACTGGAACAATGACTCTGACATTCCGCTGTGCTTGTTTGATGGCAGCCAATGAAAAAGGCTTTTGTTTTTCTACAGTAATTTCAAAACATTGCATCGAAGTTAAAGCTGAGCAAATACATGGGGAGGTGGAATCCTGCACCTCAACAGTTTAGGTTTTCGTTACCACACACTCTGACAGGGTCTCTGTTATGCACTGTTCCATCATCTCCTCAATATTGACAGGCATTCTTGACAAGCTGTCAGCATCCACTTTTTTTTTCCTGGACGATACTGAATGAAAAAAATGGAGTCAGCTCGTTCTGCTCCCCATTTACATCTAGTTGCATTGACCTGTGCACTTGACAAGACATAAGTAAGTGGATTATTGTCGGATTATTGTGAACACAGTAAATGTTGGTGCATAGTCCAAATAATCCTTGAATTTTTCTGTAATGGCCCATTTTAATGCCAGAAAATCCAACTTCCCAGAGTGGAGATGGAAGTTTTGCTCAGCAGCATTCAAGATGCGGGACCACGCTGAGTTTGCCATCTTGTCTCTTGATATAGAACTGCTCCAAGACTTTGATAGGGTAACACGCCATTCCTTATCGTCAACAATGTCTCACAAAACTCAAGACCTTCAGCCCACTGTGGGCTCAAAAAGAAGTGTTTTAGCTCTTTTCAACTGCCCTGTTTTGACTTTATAGTCAATCTGAGCGGAGGTGTGTTTTGGCACAACTCTCTCTTTTGATGTTCTCACAGCCAAATTATATGATTGTTCATCAGTCACAAGATCAATGAAGGTTGGAACACTTTCTTCCTTGAGACTTGGAAAAGCTGCTTTTAATGTCTTGGGCGTGGGCGGGTCGTTATGGGGTAGTTGGGCAGTGGAACAAATCTTTGTTGATATTGGGTTGTGTCTCCTCATCCCGGTGCTTGGGGAGGCCAATAACTTTGTGAAGGGTATTGAACATTCTGTTCTGGTGCGCATTCCTGCACAGCGGGTGTGGTCAGGTACGGTGTCTGCGATAGGTTAGTCTGTTGAATTACTTCTCTTATCTGAGCCACTTCAACGCTTAAAATTTTTAATGTGGGAATTTCAGAGCGCATTTCTTTCAATTCATTTAAAACATCTGACTGAATTTTGCTTGGGTGTTCTGCATTGTTTTTACCTCTCTGACTGAGCTGGTTGAACTGTGATCAGTCGCTGTTGGTTAAGTAGTCTCCTTTTGTTGAAATGAATGAACACTCTTTTGTAGCTCGAGCGAGGATGAGGCACATGGCAGTGAGTCCCCACATTCTTCCCGCCCACTGACATAAACAATCAATCACTCAAAGAGGCCAAACCAGTTGACCGTGAATAACACAACAAAAGTCAATTATTATTGCACATAAACAATTATATGACAACACTTTATTACACTTGTTGGTGTGTTAACTGTGGGGTTTCTGTCCATTTCTGTTTTGGGTTTTTGTTGTGTTTCCCCTGCGTCTGTCTGTTAGGTGTGTTTTTTTTCAATCTGCTGTTCGCGATTTTCAGCCCCTGAGTGTCTCCTCCAATCAGCTTCCCCTGCCTCTTGTCCCATCCAGTTGTTTCGTGTTTTCCTAATTATTGTCCTGTGTATTTAAGTTCCTGTTTAGTTCCATTTAGTTGTCGGATCGTTGGTGAACGTTGTTGTCTCTCTGCCCTATGTTGTTGCTTCCTGAGAATTCCATTGCTTCCCTGTCGCTGTGAGTTTCGTTTCGGTTTCAAGTTGCTTTTTGTTACTTTGGATCCTGTGTTGTTCGTGTTTCCCCCATCCCTGTGTGTAAATAAATCTTTCCTTTTCTGAGCACATCAGCCCCTTGCATTTTTGGATCCACCTTTCCAACACCCGTAACTAACATGCCTCACCATCACGACAGTATCGGATTGAATCTTATTTGACTTCAGAGATAGAAACTCAGATAGAAATTGAACCCTTAACTCTGATCAAAATTGAACTCTTGAGTGAGTTTTTTTCTTTGATTGTTTTTTGTATTATCCATCCATTCATTTTCACACCTGCTTATCCCCACTAGGTCAATGGCTCACTGGTGTCATGACTTGGTTGGGTTTGCTGCTTTCCTCGGGTCGTGTAAATCAGGTTATTAGTTCATGTTTAGGTTTCCCTCACGTCTGCCTTTCCTCTCCGTGTCTCATTCGTTAACCTGTTTCCCCTGCCTCTCGTCTTCCTTCCAGGTGTTTTGCGTTTTCTTAATTATTTTTCGCGTCTATTTAAAGTCCCTGTCCGTGTCAAGCTAGTTGTCAGGTCATTTTTTGTACATGCTGTGCTGCACGTTTCCTCGCATACATTCCTCCTCGAGCCTTGTATTCCCCTGTCTCCCAGTCCCTGTCCTCTGTAAGTTTATTTTTACTTTTTGTTCTTTTGCTACGTTGTCTGTTTTTTGCCATTGTTGTTCCTGCCTTATTTTTCCTATTAAACAATTTATTTTTGAGTCAATCCGCCCTGCGCTTCTACAATTTATTGGATCTATAAGTCCTGCACCTCCTCAAGTCGCCATACCCCACCGTGACAACTGGTGCCTATCCCTGCTGTCTACAGGCAGTAGGTGGGGGAGAGCCTGAATTGGTTTCATTTTTGTATTATTGTTTTATTAATTTAACAAAGATTAAATGAACAAAAAATAATTAAGTGTGGTAACAGGGGTGTAGAGTCCACCGCTCCAAAATACAATACTGGTTGGATGTATTCTAGGTGCTTAAACTCACTTTACACCAATGTAACAATTCCGCTCCACATGTGACAACCGGCAGGGAAGTAAGCATACAAATTGACTTTTTTTAAGGGCTTGGAAGCCCTCTGCAGCTTCAGGAGTCTATTGAAAGGGAATCTTAGACCAAGTGAGGGATAGACCTGAAAATGATTGTGCACCAGAGCTCCCCATCTAAAAAGGAATGGTCAATATGCTAAACTTGGAAAAAAACATTATATTGTTCAATTATATTTAATTTATTTGAGAGCATTTAAAAAGAAAAAAAAAACTCATTTTGTCATGGTTATTGTGTGTACAATTTTGACAATGGAAAATTGGTTACTTCTATTATAGGATTTGAATATAGAAAAATAATATAGTGTAACAAGCCTTCAACATACTAAAATGAAAATAGCCCAGCTGTGAATACTTCAAATGGATTATGTAATTATCCCTTCAACATTCAGCCGAGTATAACAACCCCCATCCTAGCTCACAAAAACTTGTGGCTTGGGTCTTTTCTAAAAGTAGCTGTAATCCACACGTGATGGGTAAACAGTGCCATTATATATTAATACAGGAATACAATATGAATTATCACCTGACAGGAGTCTGTTCCTCCTCCCAAGTACCCTGCACAAATCATTCCTGGGGAGATTAAGCCCTGGTAAACCTGTGGCTGGTTGCAGATCTTTGTGGAGAGAAGGGGCACCATGGCAGAATGTAAAACCACACTGGTCTCCCCTTTAAAAGGCATGGCATATTTTTAAGTTAATTTGAACATTAACCCCCCCCCCCCAACTATCAGATTTGCAAGGCTAACCTTTGTCCTGCGTTGCTCCCCATCCAGAGATCCAGCACATAATACCCTCATCAAATTCTTCCTCGTTATTAGGCAAGCAGATGGGCTCCACAAATCCTGAGGAGAGGAGATTGCTGATATTTAGCTTCATGGCATCAGACATTTCAGATACAGTGGAAATTAAAAGTCTACACACTGCAAATGCTGTCATATTCAATCACATTTATGTATTGTAATTCCCCAAATATAGCGTGCACTTTTTTAAATCCCCAAAATAAAAGCCATAAGTACAAATGTGCCCTATAAATGGTAACTTCAAGATTAGGGTTTTTTTTTTTTTTTTTTTTAATTTCCGACAACATTTTTTTAGTAAGATTGCATCCGTCAGCCGCAAAGCAGAGTTATGATGCACAGATGCACATTTCTATTTTAAACATATTCTTCTGTATGGTGATTACGGTAGAAGAGATTTTACACTGTCCCCAAACTGTTGGTGCGTTCTAAACATGGTAACGTAGAGAATACCAGAATTTGACCTTAAAGTTAAGAGTGCGTCCTCTACAGGTGTGTTTTATATTTGGAGAATTACGATATCTTAAGCTTTTCAGCAGAAGCGAGATATATCTTCGCTTGAAACTTGTGGCCCGCTTAATACAATCGAACAACACTTTTAAGCATGTTTCCTTCACTTGGGCACACCTATTTATCACAGATGTCTGCGATTGATGTCAATTATCAAGCTTGACGTCAATGATCGACAAGGATCTGAGACACAATTCCAGCCATAAATTTATTTGGGCGCAAAAAACAACCAAACCATCAATTAGGTGCAATGTGTTTATGAAAATAATTAATTGATTAAACAATCAATCAATTAAACAAGGGCAGGCAGAAGAAGACGCTGTCTTGATTTTGAGTTTGAACTGCTATTTTACTCTGCAGTATTCTTTCAGTGTTATGTTGAAAATATGTTGGTGCTACACGGGAAGGCATGTTCAGTCTGCTTAAAACCCTTGTTGCCATTGTTATGCATTTTGGTCAATTTTCTTGAATTTCTTTGTGAAATCATAGATACGTTTTTTGAAAAAAAAAATTTTAAATCAGTTGAATGGAACTATGCTGTTATCTGTAATCTATTGCGGCTAGGCGTCCAGTGTTGATCTTGCGTATGGCAATGAATTAACCATTTTGGTTGCATAAAACGCCTTTATAGTTTTAATTTTTTTACATGCGTTGTAAACTGATCTATTGTATTACTTTTCCTGAGATTTTATGCCATAGTTTTGAAAATCGGTCGAGATATGTCGACATTTAAGAAAAAAAAGGCTTTGACGATTTATTTGTTACACCTCAAGACAGTAGGTGGCGCCAGAGACCAGTAAATATTTTCAGGAAAGCCATGCTTTCCTTCACACAACGCAAAAGTCTTGCCTCAAACCAAGTGTGATTGCAGTTGGGAATATTTCTTGTGTGTGTGAGAGGGGTATGTTATCTTTTTAGAACTGTGCTAGTGTGTACATTGGTGTTATGTTTTTGTTCATGTCTATTAGATGTACAACGCAAATACGTGTGCACATTTCTCGCCGTTATTCTTCACTTGAAAATTCTGTGCAAGAAAATTCTGTTGCAGTCAGCCAAACATTGAAAGAAAGGCAGCCAGTGCCTTAAAATATAGTGTAGGATATCAATTAATGTATGACAAGAACACATTTTGTGTAAACTCTAATTTCATCCCAGAAACAAGGTCGGACCAACAGTCTACACGTTTTGTTTTTTTTTTCCATACAGTGTGATGTCATGCAACAATAAGCTTGGCTGTCCACTTGTCAACCACGATCAGTTCATTGAAAACCCTTGCATTTAACCTTCTGCTCCCAGTAGAACAAGCCTTCACAGCTGTGTATCCATCTTTCTGACACATGGTAAATATTTTAATGGATCTCATGTAGTCTTCTCATAATCACTATTACTATGCATTAAAGAAAAGAGAACAGGCCAAAGGTTCCCTGGAAACCTTTACAGAAGCCAGATAAGATTGAGAGGCTGTGTCTTTGTTCTCTCACTTGTTTCCTGGTCTTCCTTTCCTGGGTGCCCGTTGCGTCCTGCAATCTACACAACAGCTTGAGGCCTGAAAGCCATTTTTCTCTCTGTCTTACTTTTTCCAAGAGTTTTTTTTCTTCTTTTTTTAATTGCACACCAACATGCTCTAGGTCTTGTGAAGCCATCATGAAGCGTGACAGGCTGGCAGAAATTACGCTTGTGGGGAGTGTGCTAAGCTGAAGAAAGATTTTGTCCATGAGCCGTACCAGAACTGCCGTACCAAAGGTTCCCAGGAAACC
Source organism: Hippichthys cyanospilos (assembly GCF_059441005.1). Taxonomy (NCBI): domain Eukaryota; kingdom Metazoa; phylum Chordata; class Actinopteri; order Syngnathiformes; family Syngnathidae; genus Hippichthys; species Hippichthys cyanospilos. Next base: position 6,855,671 of record NC_142373.1, read on the forward strand.
TTTACAGAAGCCAGATAGAATTGAGAGGCTGTGTCTTTGTTCTCTCACTTGTTTCCTGGTCTTCCTTTGCCCATCTCCTGGTTTGTCTACCTCCTGGGTGTCCATTGCGTCCTGCAATCTACACAACAGCTTGAGGCCTGAAAGCCATTTTTCTCTCTGTCTTACTTTTTCCAAGACTTTTTTTTTTCTTCTTTTTTTAATTGCACACCAACATGCTCTAGGTCTTGTGAAGCCATCATGAAGCGTGACAGGCTGGCAGAAATTACGCTTGTGGGGAGTGTGCTAAGCTGAACAAAGATGTTGTCCATGTGCCGTACCAGAACTGCCGTACCAAAGGTTCCCAAGAAACGTTTACAGAAGCCAGATAGGATTGAGAGACTGTATCTTTGTTCTCTCACTTGTTTCCTGCTCATCCTTTGGCCATCTCCTGGTTTGTCTACCTTCTGGGTTATTGCTTTGTCCTGCAATCTACACAACAGCTTGAGGCCTGAAAGCCATTTTTCTCTCTGTCTTACTTTTTCCAAGAGTTTTTTTTCTTCTTTTAATTGCACACCAACATGCTCCAGGTCTTGTGAAGCCATCATTAAGCATGACAGGCTGGCGGAAATGACACCTGTGGGGAGTGTACTAAGCTGAACAAAGATTTTGTCCATGTGCCGTACTAGAACTCTTTCACCAATGCACTTCTGAATGTTGCTACCAACCAGCACATCATGTGCAATAAGACCACAGTTTTTTTTTTCAGCTTCCACCTGACATTTTCTTTCTTCATGTGAGCTGAACTCTACCTACTTTCAAATGAAACTTAAATCAGGGTATTTTCCAGAGATAGTTTATTCGTGGTCCAACTTGAAACGCGTAATAGTGTAACTTGGCAGAATTTCTCAGAGGAGGAGCTGCCTAAATCAAGATTAATTGGTTAGGCAGACTCCATGAGTCGCATGATTGTCCATTTTGAATGTTAACACCCTCTTGTGCATAGATTTGTGTTTGATTCTTTTATTCTTCTACTTTTTTATTCTATTCTAGTAGAATGTTTGTGATGTTCTCTCCCTTGGAGATTAGAGAATGAACGTGCATATTATTAAAAAAAAACAGTTATTACACTGTGTGTGTTTTTTTTATTCAAAAGGTATTAGCCTCTAAACTTCAAATTTGTCTTAGAACTTGCAATCGTCTACAATTGACTGTCAACCAGTTCAGGGTGTCCCCTGCCTACTGCCCATAGACAGCTGGGATAGGCACCAGCAAGCCAGCAACCCTTATGTGGAGAAGTAGCTACAGAAAATTGATTTATTGATGGAACTCTCCAATTGTAGCATCTCTCTAACAAATTACTGTTTTTAGGATTTTTTTTTGTGTTCTCCAATTAAATTTGATTAAAGAAAAATTAAAAAAAACAAACAAGGGAAATGCTTTTGTAGGCTGTTGGAATTTAATGCAGAAAATTAAACTCAAAAGGTAAATTAAAGAAAAAATTGACAAATAAACTAAAACTACCATAAATTGATTTGTTTTTGGGGTTATAGTTCGATTAAATAGTAGTTATTGTCATGATGAGGAAGCAAATGTGTGTGTTTTTGCTGGAAAAGGTGAATAATTGGGCATATACGGAAATCATATGGATCGAGTTAATGTTTAAGTGAATGTTTGCAGGTATTTGGGTAAATTTATTGGGTGCTTACTGCATACCTGTCAACCTCCACGGCTCCATGCCCTTACAAACTGTCGTATTTTCCCTTACAAAATACAAAATATTCTTAGACCATTTTTTTTTCAAACGTGTTTATTTATGTAGTTTAACATGTTATATTGTACATGTGTTTCGTTATATCATTCTGTACATATTCTTAATAAATGATGAAATTGCAAGTGTTGCTTAATTACTACAGTGTTCTCTATTGTATGCCACTGTTGCCTTCTTTGCTGACATGAGCATATCTTTTGATGGTTGAAGGTCACAACAATTGCCAGAGTAATTCATCTTCACCTGCAAATAGGCAACAAGTGTGTCTTCTGACATGCTCTTTCTGTATTCTGTGTTGATTTTCCTCACAAGTGAGAATACCCTCTCACTATCTGCATTGCTGTGTGGGAGGCACAGCAGGACAGAAAATACCTTCCACATTTCTGGAAATCTCCCTACACCCAGTGCTGTCTTCTGCTTTAGAACTCCTGTCCATTAGCTGTCAGTTTGTATTCCTTCCATTGTATTTGACTTTGGCATGAGCTGCAGATCATCCCATTCCTCTTTCAATTGCTCAAAATCAACATTACAACTGAAGTTTTCTGCTAATCTAATTACATAAGTATAATCCAATAAATCAGTCTATTTTGGATCAGCACAACTAAATCCTATAGTACTCTGTCTTCAAATGGAAATTTTGCCAGCATTTTACTCACTGTTGCTTCATAAAACGCTCTAACAGAACTGAAGAATTTCTGTTCTGTTGCAGGAGTTCATGTTCTTCACTGTCAGCTAGGAGGGACCTGACAGCCATTCCCACTGCAAGCCTGTCATCAGAATGTTGTAGATCTCTGTTTCTGAAATCCACATCTGTCAATTTTGAGCAGTCTTTAATGTGCTGCATTTGAACAAACTTGACCAAGAAAACACGGAGGAGTCTATCCTTTACTGTCATCAGTTCTCCTATCACACATTTCTCTGCTTGAAAAATCACATTAAATGTGTTCATTTGAGGAAGGACAAAGGACAGGAAGTGTAGCACCAACTCTGTCATTGGATCTTGCAGCCTCTCATTGATGGTTTTCACTTTCCCTGGTTTCTCAACATCCTTGTGGCTGGCAAAATAGCTTTTCAAGGCAGGCAGTTTGATACTTCTGACAACTATTTTTTCAAGGGAGAGCCATTTTGTTGGGCAATGCTTGAGGAATTTTTCAATATCAACTTCTGTAAACTGCTGAAATTCTTTAAATTCTTCAATTTGTTTGGAGCTGTGATGGAAAAAATAAAAAATGTCCACTAATAAGTCATCCACCTTACATGGTAGCTGCTTCACACCATTTTTAACACATAGGCTTGCTAGATGGCAAACACAGCCAATACTGAATACATTCGGATTCTTTTCCTTCAATCTTGTCAAGAAGGAATTTTTTGAGCCCACCATGGTGTTGCAATTATCACTAGCGAATTCAACAATGTTGCTCCATGGAGTATCATTGCTCTTCATGTTAACTTCCACAGCTTCAAAAATTCCAGCGGCAGTTCCTGACTTGAGGGCTGGAAGATCAAGAAGCCTGGTTACGACAGTTTTCCCATCAACAAAACGAGCCAGAATAATAAGTCTTTTGGTGCAGTTACGATCATTACTTTCATCAATCATCAGGGTGAAAGGCAGTGTTCTGCATATTTCAATGACCGGTTCAGTGAAGGCAGGGGCGAGACAGTTTTTGACTATCATGGTGGTCTTGGTTCTCTTGCAGGCGAATTCCTGAAACATATTTTTAATAAAGTGAATTAGTCCAAATTTATGTGAGACTATTTTTTTTTTACTAATGCTCAAGTTATAATTATTTCAAATAAAAAATCAGGAACAAATGTTATCAGCGTAACTAAAATATCCATTAATAACACGTTAAATTTAAATTTGTAAATAAAGATATGGTAAATGGTAAATGGACTTTCACTTATATAGCGCTTTTCTACCTTAGGTACTCAAAGCGCTTTACACTAACTAGTCATTTACCTACTGATGACGCAGCATCAGGAGCAACTGGGGGTTCAGTGTCTTGCTCAAGGACACGTCTTGATGGTCGGGGGATCGAACCCACGACCTTTCGGCTGGGAGACGACCACTCTACCACCAAGCCATGCCGCCCCGATATAAGATATTTTTTGGAGGAAAAAATTAGTTGGCATTTCTATTTTGTAAACCAAACCACAATATCAACCATTGATGCTTGTATTTTAAATTTCAAACAGACTATTTAACAGGGAGAGAAAATACAAACCTTTGCAGCCTTGTGACTGGGAAACATGTTTTTCATAAGCCTTGTGAAGTGATCGGACACTGTTGGAGGTATGTTGTGCTCTGCGATGAAATTGCAAAACATCACTTCTGCAGCTGTTGAGGAGTCTTCTGGTTCTTTTTCAGGAGCAAAATGAACAAGAAGCTGAACTTGGGCCTCCTATTAAGTGATATAGTCATACATTAAATTTACCAAGACCAGCAGGATTAGCTGGGGCCCGTATATCACGTAATGTCTCATGAAGCATGTCGTTGCTTTTTTTTCATCCTAGCCCTACTGCAATGGCCTTACAAACTCATTATCATTGGACTGATCAATAGTGGGGTTGAGACAGCATATAGCAAAGAGGTGACAGACCTTGTGACCTGCTCTTCCTGAATCTGAGGCTTGACTTCCTGATGGACCCTCCTTTTCAGCACCCTTTAATAGACTTTGCCACGGAAGCTAAGGAGTGTGATCCCTCTATAGTTGGAACATACTCTCTCTTCTTAAAGAGGAGACCCACCAATCTCGGACTGACAATCCAGGGGCACTGTCCCAGATGTCCACGCGATGTCGTAGAGGCGTACCTCGGTGACTTAATACCCAGAGATAGAAGAGCCCACCTCCAGACGCTGCTTCCTCAAGGGAGGACGTGTTGGTGGAATTGAGGATGTCTTTAAAGTATTTTTGCCACCGGCTTGCGATGTCTCCAGCTGAGGTCAGCAATGCCCCATCGCCACTCTACAGTGTTAATGGTGCACTGCGTCCCCCCTTCTGAGACGTCAAATGGTGGACCCGAATTTCCTGTGTGTTACAGGGGCAGGAGTGAGGACCCAAGAGCACGCACAGACAGGTAAAAGCAATGACGGAACATTTATTGATCAGAAGGTGCTGGCTGTAGTGGGAGCGGATGGGAGCGTGGCAAAGTGGTGGGGGGTTTAGAGTTCGAGGACGATTGATGGATGATGCCTGCTGCCAATGACTCCTCCCCATACTTCTCCATGGCATGCTGTTCTGGACCCAAGAGAGAGTACAGTCAACCCTTCAGGGGCGCCGTCCCAGGCAGTAAGTCTGTAGCGCAGTCATAGGGCCGATGCGGCGGTAGGGAAGTTGCTTGTGCTTTGATGAAAACTGGGCTGAGGTCATGATATTCCTGTGGCGCTCTAATCTGTGGATCATCCAGGATACAGAAACGTATTTTTTCCCAATGCTTGCCGGACAGGTGCATGGAGAGAGGAGCAGTTTGATGTGTGATCACCCCCAGGGGGCGCATGTCCAAGGCATTAGCTGGGGTGGGCTCAGGAAGGGGGAAGCCCTTGAGGCAAAGCTGGTCCACTAACTGCTTGCTTATGGCATTAGCATCGGCCCCAGAATCCACCAGGGCTGCTAAAGTGTGTGTGCCATCAGGTAGAAAAAGTTTGACTTGCAGGAGAGCTCTGTCACGGACCAGGGGAAGAGTCACTTGACCCATCTCTTCTGCCTTTTCTGCCTTGCGGGCTGGAATAGGACCTTTCACTGGGCACGCGAAAATGAAATGTCCTGGTTCTCCACAATAAAGGCAGAGCCGAACGGAGCTGCGACGCTGCCGCTCTTCAGTAGTCAGAGTAGTGCGCGCTGGCTGCATTGTCGCACTCGGGCCACCGGAGGGAGCAGGCGTTGGCGCCAGGTGGGAACTCACCCTGGCCGACAAAGAACCCCCCAGTGCGTCTCCTTCAGTCGTCATTCGTGTTGCCAATGCTGCAAGCGGATATCTATTTATTAGTCGCCAGACTAATCACATCATCCGGGGTGACGGGGAGCTCGTGGGACACCAATTCATCCTTTAGATGACTGGACAGGTTGAAAAGGAGTTGGCTGAGCTGGAGAACTGTGACAAGAAGCTGTTCCAAATTTGGCCTCACCAAACTCCTCCAACCTCCCAGTTTTTGCCTTGGCAACCGCCGAAGCTGCACTCTGCTTGACCAGCCAATACCTGTCAGCTGCTTCCAGAGTCCCACAGGCAAAAAAGGCCTCTTCTCCTTCTTCAGCTTACAAAAAACACCAATCTGTTACTGATTGGGGGGGTACATTCCTCCCACTCGCACCCCTCCAGGTCCCACTGTCATTGCCCACGTGAGCATTGAAGTCCCCCAGCAGAATGGAGTCCCTGGGAGGAGTGCACTTCACCACACACTCCAAGACTCCAAAAAGGGTGGATTCTCTGTACTGCTGTTTGTTGCTTAAGCACAAACCACAGTCAGGACATATCCCCCAGGCAGTGGGAGGCTCCTCCCTCTGCCACTTGGGTATATCCAAATGTACAGGCTCTGAGCTGGGGGGCATAAGTATGCCCACAACTTTCTCTGCACCTCTTATTGTGGGCAACTCCTGAGTGGAAGAGAGTCCAACCCCTCTTGGGAGGGCAGGTACCAGAGCCCAAGCTGTGTGTGGAGGCGAGTATGACTATATTTAATTGAGCTTTTCAGCTTCACACACCAGCTCAGTCTCTTTCCCCGCCAGAAAGGTTACATTCAATATCCCAAGAGCTAGAATCTGCAACTTGGGGAACTCCCTGCTAAGGGTATAAAAGAACTTGCCTTGGATGTACTCTTTACACTTATGCTCGATTGCAGCCTTAGCCTGCATCACATTTGTGGCCAGAATATTCTGCATTAAAAACTTCTATTTGTCATATTTCATGCCTCTTAAGTCCAGTTATTGACCAAACCTGGAATTGGACGAACACACGGAAGGACCCCATAAGGCTCGCGTCACAACATCTGGTGACCCCGATGTGATTCAGGACCATCCATTGGACCAACAGGCAGAAATTATGGCGCCATAATTGACAAGGTAAGAAGAGATTTATCTTCTAAATTTAATTTCTGTCTCTCGGTTAGCGTGTGGTAAGGTTTCACTTCCTATTGATTGAAATTGAATAAGAGCCTGTGAATTGTGATGTTATGGCCAATAGGTAAAAAGAATAAAAGCGCATACGAGAAATAATGAATACATGAAGTATTGTAAATAGCACAAAGTGGGACCATCTCTCATCAACCCGCCATGCTCTCACCCTGACTGGAAAGCCATTTCCCGATTCCGCCCACACATCACCAGCCCCTGCCCCCTTCTCACCTGCTGTGCCTTGACCTTGCCATTCTTGCCCCATTCCCCTGACGCCTGCCACCATCTCACCTCCACACACATTTACCGCGCAGGCTTATTTTTCTAAGAAACACGTTAAATGGTAGTCATTGATTTGTTAGTTATTGAATGTTTTCAAACCCAAAAGAGGGATGCTAATTTTCTTTACGTGTTTTCTTGGTATCGGACTCTTTCGAGTATGAGAGGGGGATTGAAGACTGCATCAGAACATATATAGTGAAGATAGTAGTATTAGTAGACCGAACCTACAATTGGACGAACACACGGAAGTACCTCCAATGGCTCGCCTTCCAACACACACACACACACACACACACACACACACACACGCAAAAATCTATTTAGGACTTGAATGCCTAAAGGGGACACTGTGGCGGACACTAGGACCATGTCTCTCACCCAGTAGGCATGTCTCTATGATCCTTTGATGCTTTGAACCTGTTGGCTTTGTCTTTGCTGTTTTGGACTTTGTTGTATCAGTTTTGTGATGGCATGCGAAGAGTAAAGATCTCCACTAGCACAGCATTGTGTGGTTTCTTCGCCTCGCCACAACACAATAATTTATGGGTTGTTCCAATCTGAATGCTTGCATTCTATGAAGATGCAAGTTACAGATCTAAATAGATCGGTGAGATTTTGCAGTTTAAAATTGTCCAGCTGTGCAATTTTTCAGACCAAAGCACACGGGAGAATATCAATTTAAGTGCATTACATCAATCCATACCATTGAAAACAAGGGGCTTGTTGAGTTTCATGAGTGCAATATCATAATCCAATCCTTTGGGGTGATAACGAGCATGATGTATGATCTGCTCCACTGCAAGAGACTGGGCACCATGGACTGGTTGCTTTATCTGACCCACATGGACTACCCACAAGGAAGGGTCTTTAAATCTGGTAACAGAGAGGATAGCTTATGAGTTCTACATTATATTAGTAGCATGCTTTAATATGATCATTGGGAAATGTTAGCAGATGTAAACAGTAACAAGTGCTGACCAGTCAGCCAAGATACTGTAACATGACGTCTGAAAACACGACTGTATAACATTGGTTATTAATGTCCTGAGACAACATTATAGTGTAAAATTACAAAAAAATGTATTGTTGAAGTGTTAAATACAAGGGAATTTGAATATTTTTCATCCAAAACAGATGAATGTATGTGTGGCTTACCCAAACACACAGTGTGCGGCTGTGAGAATCCAACGTGATGATATGATGGAACCTCCACAGAGGTGTTCACTGCTGAAATGAAGGCTAACCTGCCAGGGAAACTGGCCTCGCTGGGAGACGTTCCCTCCAACAATACGAGTCAAGTACTTAGGTCTGGAGCCACACTCTGTGAAGAGAAGCTTGCATTTCAGCTAAATTGTTATGTGTGAACCACGTGTGTCTTTTATCATGAGCCATTCTCTAAAGAGAAGTGCAAATATAGATCAAATGATGCTTTATATAATGTTGATAATCAGGAGCCATTCATTTCACTATACTCTTCCTCTGTGTTTGTATTTCAAATGAATTGTTAAATTGTATCAAATTAAGCAATAAACAGTCTCCAGAATAATCAAAACCTTGCACAAGTCAAGCATAACTGTGTAGTGAAACCAACCTCATAGATTTTTTTGTTTTGGTTTTAAGTCAATTAAAAGTTAAACTGAATTTATGTGTTATTTAATGAGGTTATCCTTTCATTCACTCACATTCTTCTGCTTCAGTCATAGTGTGTTATTGACATATGAACAGGCGCAATTTCTTTTTATAAACATAAAACAACCATGAGGGTGAAGCTATGCAGATTTAAATAAGCCAGTTACATGTAGACAATGTTTCAATCAGGCAGGTAGGAAGCTCTTGTTGAGGAGGGGCACGGTGGTAGTGTTCCTGAAGTAATAGTGGTCAGTTCTCTGGCTGAGGGAGTGGTTGAATATGGATGTGACAATGTCTGTCAGCTCATTAGCACAAGTATTTGTTGGTGGGTTTGGTGTGTTTCTATGGCATTGCTACGTGTTTTGTTGTGCTTGTCTTTTTCCACCTGTTACGTTACCTCTTACATGAGGGAAGAATTACTGCTGATTGGGATCTCTACTCCAATGGCCTTTTTCCCTCAATTACTCACCCGATCTACGGACGTTTTGGATGTACTCCACAGGGAAAGAGGCAGTTTTATCCTGGGCAGTGAGATGGGTGGGACAGCAGTGGGGCAGACGAGCCTCCACCAGAGGTGAACTCGCCCTCCTCTCCTGGGTATAATCCTTACCAATTTGAACTCTCTATGAAATAAAATGGATCTATTTGCTAGGAACAACAAGCTTTGCTTAACATCTGTTTTCACGTTCATGGAGACACATTTGTCACCTTCCATTCCGGATAGGGCAGTGGGGCTGGACGGGTTCTCCATGTACCAGCTGGTCGTGACTTCAAGGCTGCTGGGAAGTCACGAGGCGGAGGACTTTTGTTCTATGTGAACAAATGCTGGAGCTCAGATGTGACAGTGATAAACCACCAATGCAAGCACAGCCCTGGAATCCCTCTTCATAAACTGTCAGACCTTTTATTCCGCTATTTTACTGGCGTGTGTTGACATTCCACCTGACGTGGACGTAGTGAGTGCAAAAAACATGCTAGCCCAGCCGATTTTAGGAGTTGAGCACAAATTCCCTGACAGTCCAGTATTTGTACTCGGCAACTTCAATCAAGCGGACCTCACCTGTGCACTGCCAGGGTTTTGGCAACAAGTTACATGCTCAGCTCGGGGGACGAACACACTGGATCATTGCTACAGTGTTATTCGGCGAGTCTATCACTCTGTCCCCTGCGCTGCACTGGGCAAGAGTGATCATGATCTTATCCATCTTATCCCTTGTTACAGGCAGAAACTCAAACACGATAAGCCCATGACGACAAGTCATGTTAGACAAATGTAGGACCTTGAGACCTACAAAAGTCATTCGAGCCATATGCTCAGATGTACAGAAAAAAAGTTATGAATTTTTGAATGGGCACTTTTGGCCCGTTTTTGCTCATTCCCAAACTGTTCCTGTTTTCTCCTAAACGCTTGACCCAACCAACTTCAAATATGCTATGGTGTATTATCAGACTAAGAGGCACAATTGATCACAATTTCATGAAGATCCACCGACAAATATGATGGGGACGGGGCTTCGCCACTTACTTTGCCACGTGTGACAAAAACCTTAACTCAGCTGTACAAGTTTAAAAAAATCTGAAACTTTACAGATTCATGAAAACTCATGCCTATAACACATCTGTTTAATAATTCTTTGCATTACTTATAGGCCCACCTCGTGGCTAACAAAAATATCAATCAGATTTCTCGCAAAAATGAACAACGTTGCTGTATTTGGACCCAGATGCTCTTACCTTTTTAAAATGTCATATATTTGATGGGTGTCCAATGTGTAACACACCTATTACTGTATTTTTTGTCTTAGTGAGAGCACTACCTAGTGGCAACCCAAAATATAGCATTTTTTAAATATTTTTATGTGCTTTGCTGAGCCCATTGAAATAATATTGCTGGAATTAAGTCTGACAAGCCTTCGTGCTGCGCCTCAAGAAATGCACAGAGCTAAATGGAGGCCATCTAGAACATATGCTGTAGAAAGGAGAAAAAGGCCAAAGACCCTAGTGTTTTGATGTGATGTTTTGAATATAATAAACTAGTTATGACCAAAGTTTCATTTCATTCAGACAAAACACTAAGAAACGGAGTTAGAGTTGGGGCCACTTATTTTCTGGGTATATATATATATATATATATATATATATATATATATATATATATATATATATATATATATATATATACACAGTGGGCCCCCGTGTTACGAACTTAATCTGTTCAGCGGCTACGCTCGTAACTCAAATTGCTCGTATGATGGGCAATCCAAACCTATGTTAATTAGTGAATGCGTGCAACGCGTGCAAAAGCCTTAGGTAAAAACATCACGACTTTATACACATATTAAAAATTAGTAACAATCTACTGTACAGACAAATTAAATAACATAAATATACAAAAGAAAAATGACATTTACCTTTGGGGCGACGTGACTTGAGCTGGGTGGAGGCGGACGGGAGCAGAGACCAACCCACAGAATTTATTTATTTATTTTATTAAACAAGAACATATCACTGGCGATTTCCTTCTCTTTAATCCATAATAGAAGAAGCCTCTCCATTTTGTTGTCGACCGGGGTCCGTCCCCCGGCATGGAAAGTCTTGCCCTTAGAAGATTGCCAAGCAGTTACGTCCATACTCACGAGCAAGGTTAATTATGCGTGCGCCTCCTTCATATTTTTTTTGTTATCTCCTGCTTGGTTTCTATTGTCATCATCCTCTTACTTCTTCCTTTACCGCCACTTGCAATTTTAGAAGCCATGTCTAACAGATAATGTTTGCAAAGTCTTCACAACATTCCTTCCTTCCGTTTTTCACTTCTTCCTTCCATCCCGACCAGCTGTGCCATCAAGCTAGATAAAAGCGTTCGGCCAATAGCATATCGGCATTTCTGTGATTGACGTGACGCCGGCCAATAGCATCTTCGTGAGTGAGACCGGGACTGTGACCTTAATCGACCAATAGCATATCGGCATCTCCGTGACTGACTCCTTGACTGACACCGTGACTGAGACAGTGACTGTGACATTGTAAGAGCAATAGCGTTTGGGAGGAATGGTAATTAGTGATGCTTCCCATAGCTGTTGAAAACCCGAATATATTGTGCAACCATGGTTATATAAGTTGTTTTTCACTAACTTGTTTTTGGTCAGGACGTTTTGACCGTTTTACTATCTTGTTTTCATACCAAAGAAGAACATTGTTGTGGGAGGTTGACAGTTATTATTGTATAAGATGTTTTCATCAAAGGAGAACATTATTGAGTAAGATGCTTTTCAGAGCCTGAAGGACACACTTAAGTGTCAATAGCAAATCGGGAAAAAGGTGTTGCGGCGCCAGGGCGGACGGGTAGGCCACCTGCCCTTCCTCGCGCACGCAACTGAAAAGTACAAAAGAGAGATGCAGAGTACAAACAGGTAGAGTCTGCTGCGGGTTGCGTACAAACGCCCAGCTGGTTGACAAGCGGAGCTCTGCCTGGGTGTTGGCTCTCCACCTTCTCGGCATAGGTAAGAGGCTCATATGATGATTTCACGCAATGTCAACTGTATTTTGAGAACTTGCATTTGGTCAAAATAAATATGCCAGTTATTTGGGCTAAATAGCATTTGGGAACGTTGGTCTTTTGTTGAGTGTCGTCTTTGTCTCCTGAGCGCCGACCAGCACCGATCCTTTCAATTAAACAGCATTCAGCGTTACCGTGACAAGCGTCAACATTGAATTTGTTGACGCAGCAAAACGAAAGTAAATCTACAAACGCATTGACCGGCATGTCGAATTGTTCGTAAGACGAAAGGTTTGTGCGTAAGTAGGGGACAAAAAACTCCGCGGTCCACGCTCGTAAGTCGAAATGTTCGTAAAAGAGGGAGTTCGTAAACCGGGGGCCGACTGTGTATATATATATATATATATATATATATATATATATATATATATATATATATATATATATATATTTATATATTTATATATATATTTATATATATATATATATATATATATATATATATATATATATATATATATATATATATATATATATATGTGTGTGTGTGTGTATATATATTTACAGTGGTGCCCGTGCTACTTGGAATACTCTGTTTTTTCATCCCCTCTTGACGGTATTTTTCTGGCTATGCGACAAAAACAACTGTCATGACCCTAGCGGGTTGGCTGTAATTGTGTTGTTTTGTTTCCATCTACAAGTGTTTTTAGGTAACTGCACTTATTTTCTTTTCTGTTGCCTAACTGCCACCATGCAACGCATCACTACAATGCAGGTCTGCTATTGGTCGGCCTCACTCGTTTCAAAATGGCAGAATGGTAAAGCTTTGTTCTATGGTGAGTGGTTACAAAACTGTATTTATAATGTATTTTACCACTTAATTCAAATTTGAAAGGGTTAGCCTTGGGTCCCAAAATCGCTAGTGATGTTAAAGAGAGACGTAAGAAGATGATTTATATGGAAACGAATCTGGACATAATCAAGAAATACAAAGCTAGCCTAGCCTAGGCTACCATTTCTAGGGAATATGGGCATAACAAGCACCACTCAAAGGTAAATAAATCATTTCTATAATGTTTTATTTATGATGTTTTGTGATTGCAAACATGTATATCATATATACGTAGCACTTACTATACTATTTTGGTACCGATTTTTAATTTGTGTGTACAATAATGAGGTTTTCTTGTGGCAATAGCCATGAAGTCCTGCTTCATCGTTCCCTTACTCAGGAACAAGGCCCCAAGACACTTACGATCCACCACTTATTACAAAACCTCATCCCTGACCTGGAGAGGCCACGCCAACCTTTTCTGACTAAGGACCATGGTCTCAGATTTGGAGGTGGTCATCGCTGCGAATTGTTACAGTATAAATAGCAAATCACTGCTTGAAGACCCTAAGAGCACTTCATCAACTACAAACAACGGACATGAAATGCTGAGACCAACAAACCTGACCCCCTCAACGCCTCAGCTGTGCCTAGAAATTCTGTCCATGAAGGTTATGAACAGAATTCGACTTACTGTCGGCAATGCGGCCCAAACTCTGACAACGATGGTAAAGGGACCAAGCATCCCATATCAGAAAGTTCAATACCTCATACTCCTGAAGCACTCCCTCCAAAACTCCCAAAGGGACACAAGTGAATGCCTTCTTTAACTCCACAAAGTAGACTTGTTGGGCAAATGTTCTTCCACTTTTGATCTTCAGAATCCTGCCAAGGGTGTAGAGCTTGAGGTCAGCAGCACCCCATTTCCATTGTTGACAGTGTTAATAGTGCACTGCTTCACCCTTTTGAGATGCTGGATGTTGGAATAGAATTTCCTTGAAGCCATACTGAGGTCCTCCCACACACGAGTTGTTGCCTCAGAGACAGCCAAAGTCTCTGCTTGGCCAGTCATTTCCCCTCAGTGCCTCCAGAATCCCACAGCCCAAAAAGGCCAGATGAGATTCTTTCTTCTAGCATCTTTAACCCCTGTGTCCGCCATAAGGTTTGGAGATTACCGCCATGACAGGCACAGACCACCTTACGTCCACAACTCCAGTCAGCCGCATTAATAATGGAGGCATGGAACATGGTCAACACAATCTTAATGATAAACTTCCCTCACTGATGGTGTCCATAAACCAAGCTTTAGTCTGATTCTTCACGTGGGACTTTTTTGCCATGGATAACCCTGCCAGACGCATTAAGCCCCCAGAAAACTTAGCTTCTAGGCTCATGGTGACATGCAAACCCCTCCACCACAGAATGGTGACAGCCCAAGGAGGAGACACGTCTTTGTTTTTTTACACATTTTTCAACTCGTTTTTAGTTTTATTTTCTGCACACCACTTTTTTGTTTGCCTTTGTTAATAAGCATGACAACTGCTCATTGTTGAAACCTGCAATCACTTGCTATCCGCGCTTTCCCTCGAAATCACGGCATGTCATAATGACTCATTTTCCCTTTGACTTTGATAAAAACACATTGCACATAATTCATATATACAATCATAAATACATAAATAAAATCAGATATACTGTATATAAAATTTATTTGTCACAAATTTACCCAAAATTTTATACATTCTCTTATTCAGTTTACGTATATATTTTTCAATAATATATTTTTAAAAATCTTTGATCAGAGCCATTGATTCACATCTTTTAAGTTCTATTTCATAGTTGTTCCATAAATTGAAACCTTGAGTAGATAAAGTAATCCCTCATTTAACGCGAGGGTTACGATCCAAAAATAACACGTGCAATGTGAAAACCATGAAGTAACCAGCTTTATTTTATTTTATTATTTTACCATGCAAAACTAAACTATAGAATAAAAACAAAAAGCAGAACCTGTTTTAAAGCCCCAAATTTGTTTAAAACAATCATTTTAGTATAGTAATACTGTTATGACCCATGGGTCATATGTAGCTTTTGTATGTTCTGCTGTGTTCTCTTTTGGTTTGTGTGTGTGTGAGTGGGTGAGTGTGCATGAGTGCCTTTTGGTTGGAGTGTGTCAATTATGTGCAGGTGGTGTCATCCCATTGGCTGGCTCTCCTGATTTGCTGCCCTATTTAAACAGTCCACGGATCAAGCTCTCTCTCTCTCCGGTCATCCCACCGCCAGAAAACGCCACCTCAGAAATTGTTCGTGTGCATCTGTGTTGCTCGCTGTGTTTATGAGAATCTGTGGACTGAGCAGTAGTAGGAGGGAGACGCCGTTTTGGTTTAACCTTTTTTCTCCTGTTTTTGGGTTAGGTAGTTAGTGAGCCAATTGTCATTTGTTTCCTTTTGTTTGGCTAGTTAGTTAGGAATCCAGATGATCTTTTGTTTATTACTTTGTTTGTTTGCTCTCCCTCCGAAGACAATAAAAGCTGCTGTTTTTGTTCTAAACAACTTTAGTTTCACGGGCTTTTTCTGGTGGTGAGGGTACGGACGGGAAGCACACACGTTATATCCCAGTTCCCCGAGGCTGGGTGTAACAAATACAAAGTTGGAAATATTGTCACTCGCTTATTTCACAGTCCCAGCTATACTTCTTCGTCCTGAACCCGTACATTGTTATGAGTAGTTGTTTGAGCTCTTTCTTTTTCTGAGCAAGAAGATTTTTATAAACGGATATGCCCGGATATCGAATTAAAGTGAAACCTCCTATATCATAACAATACACTTGAAATTTATTACAAAAGAAATCTAGGTAAAAGTCATATTTCCAAAGCTGCGTATTTCTCCATTGCTGTCTGTGTGTCTACACACCTGATTGAAATGATCAGGATCATTATCAGGCTTCTGCCGAGCTTGCTGATGGGCTGATCGTTTGAATCAGGTGTGTCAGAAAAAGAAACCTTGAAAACATGCAGGACAGCGGCCCTCAAGGACCGACTTTGGACACCCCTGGTCTACATAGCGTGTGCGTTTGCTCTCGGCACGCCTACGAATCACGTGATCGGCTCCCTGCACTTTGGAGCACCATTGCCAGGGCCGTAAGCACATTGATTGAAAGCTACCAAGCTGTCAATCAATGTGCTTACTAGCACATTCGCACCTGGCCATTACAGGAGAGACAAAGGAGAGACGAAAGCAAGCTCTTGGCTTTTGTAATAAATTGACAAGTGAAAAACCAATACAGTACAGCGTCAATATTTTAGTTCGAGACAACAGTCAAGCCCCTGAGTCTGAACCCTGATCAGGATTCAGAGCACAATGCGCTATAAAAAATATCCATGCTGTAAAAAATCAGTGAAGCAGCGAACCCATGAAAGGTGAACCGCGATACAGCGAGGGATTTCTGTATACAAATTTGCTTGCTGGTGGCAAGCAAAAAAAAAAACAAAAAACAACAGATAAGCTGCACTGGACTGTAAGCGACAAGGCTCAAATCATGAGGAAAAAGGTCGCGGCTTATAGTCCGAAAAATACGGTAGTCTAATCATTATAACTATTTGTAATACAAGCAAATAATAGTCATTGAGTTGTGACTGTTTAAAATTTAAATGTAATCTGAATATTGTACAACAATTTTTAAATCATGTGAAACTTATATTAAAGGGCATGGTATTTTTCCATGGCGATTGGATTTTTTTTTAAATATTGATTTTTCTAACTAGGAGGTAAAACGCCTTGTTTACAGAGATCACACCTCTTACCGTGTGGGTGCCTCGCCTCTTATGTGACCGTGCAATGCCAGTCAGCCACACAACATGCATCCACCCATCATCTTGAACAATCATTCTGACAACGCTGGCAGATGATGGAGACTATTCCAACAGTGTGAATAATGGGGCCAAAAACATGTTTTTCAGTGACTGTAAATGCACTCACTAACACATGTTTTTCCTATCAAATCAGTCACCATGGGAATCCAGTATTCATCAACAATCGTTGCACAAGCGGTGCTAGTGTGAGAGGACAGAACAAGCATGGAATGCTCAGGAATGCATAAGTGAAGGAAAATTACACTTTGGGGGTGTTTAGGGTGAAAAATCAACAGTAATATGGTTAAAAGCTCCAAAATGTTAACTTTTCATGTTATGGTACAGCTAAAATACAAGATAATGTACAAATATTGACTTTTTTTTCAAGTTTGCAACATGTTCCATAAAAGGTGGGAGAGGGGCAACAATAGAAGATTGCTTAAACATTTCATTTTTGGAACAGCTTTTAGGTGAAGATGGTACATGTGAGTTTCATAACTTGGTATTAAAGAGGTTCATGGCCCAAAAGCTCAGTTGTTCAAATATTTTGGAGCAACATGTGATCGCATTCAAGAACATATGTCATTCCAGCAAGACTATGCAAAGCCACATTGTACATGTTGCATTAGAGGGCATTGGTTACAAATTAGCACAAGTACGAGACTCGTCTGCTATCATTGCAGATGTATTTTGATTTTTTGCTCTATATGAACACTTTGTATGCAGTGATGGTTGTTTTAAAGTGTTATATAGAATTTAGAAGTTGAGTCATACTTGTAAATCACAATATTATAGCTGTGTTTATCTCACCCTGCCTTTTTTTTCTTATTTTAAGCAATACAATCATTTCTTGGACTCCTTGAACATTTCCTGGAGGAGGGGCTCACAGGCAAGCACCTGGTGGCCGGGCTCAGCCTGAAGCTGAAACGTGGGTTCCCCTTCTCATGGGCTCGCCACCTGTGAGAGGGGTCATAGGGGTTGTGTGCAATGTGAGCTGAGTGCTGGCCAAGAGGCGTGGGGGGGTGGGGGGGGGGGGGCATTACCACCATTAACACTGTGTTCAGTGGGGATGGGGTGATGCTGACCTCAACTTGGTACTGCATGAGCCGATGGGCAGAATAATTTGAAGACCTCCTCAATTCCACCGACAAATCTTCCCTTGAGGAAGCATAGTCTGGAAACTCCAAGATGGGCTCTTCTATCTCTGGGTATGAAGTCACAGGTGTGGTAATAAAAAAAAAAAAAAAAAAACTTGGTTGTAAGGCCTGAGATCTGCCTGGACTTCCTAAATGCTCTGGATTTTGTAGGGCTGTCTTGGTTGACATGCCTCAACAACATTATGGACGTCTGGGACAGTGCCATGGATTGACTAATCTGGAAAAGTCATTCGACTGTGTACCTCGGGGAGTCCTTTGGGGGGTGCTTCGGAGGTATGGGTACCGAACCCCTTGTTAGGGGCTGTTTGGTCCTTGTGCCCCCAATGAGCATGGTCCTCAGTTGGAAAAGGGTGGAGTGCCCTCTCCGGGCTGGGGATGAGGTCCTGCCCCAGGTGGAAGAGTGCAAGTATCTTGGAGTCTTTTTTACGAGTGAGGGTACGATAGAACATTTGATCAACAGGCGGATCTGTGCAGCATAGGCTGTGGTGTGGATGCTGTACGGGTCTGTTGTGGTGAAGAAAGAGCAAAGTCGACAGGTGACGCTCTTGATTTACTGGTTGATCTACATTCAAGCCCTCAACCATGGTCATGACCCACGGGTTGTGACCGAAAGAACAAATCGCAGATATAGCGGGCAAAATTTCCTCCGCAGGGTGTCCGGGCTCTTCCCAGTGTTGAGCCGCTGCTCCTCCGCTTTGACAGGAGCAAGTTGAGGTCAGCATCTGGCTAAGATGCCTCCCAGAAACCTCCCTGGTGAGGTGTTCCGGGCATGTCCCACCGTAAAGAGGCCCCGGGGGCAACCCAGGACTCGCTGGAGTGGCTATGTTTCTCGGGTGGCCTGGGGATCCTCTCAGAGTAACTGGATGAATTGGCCAGGGAGAAAAAAGTCCAGGCTTTCCTGCTCAAGCTGCTGGCCCCACAACATGATCCTGGACATAGTAGTAGCTAGTGGACGAATGGATGGACCTGTGGTTCTGACATTACATCGTTGCTCAGACAAAAATGAATGGGGATGGATTTGTCTAGAATGTCTTTTGAAAGGAAAGTAGCTGCAAGAAAGCTTAATAGGAACAGTATGTAAACACTCCAAAATAATTTAAGAATTTTTCAGACTTCATGAAATCGTAACCATTATGATATTGCACCAGGCTCTTGCCTGAAAAAGATTTGATATAACCAATTGAATTAATTGTGTGTGTGTTTGTGTGTGCGTGTGGGTGTGTGTGTGTTTAGGACCTTTTTTTTTTACAATTTCTTTTTCAAACCAGCATATTAAGGACATTTTGGAGAAGTGAGGACATTTAACATGGTCCTTACAAGACCTCTTTTTGAGGGTCATGACTTGCTTTTAGAGAAGAGGGTAAAATTGATTTTGGTTGAGGTTAGGGTAAATTAGGGTTAGGTAATGTGTTATGATGGTTCAGGGCTAGGAAATGCATGATCAGTGGATGACCTCACAAGTATATCCATACAAACGTGTGTGTGGCAGTAAACAAAACACTTTTTCTCTGGGGTGTCATTTAAAAAAATGTGAACATTAATTTATGTTGACAGTAACCATTCTTAAATGCCTCACCCAGACATTTCAGCGTTGTCACCTTTCCTGAGCTGCAGTGGGTTTTACTGTGGTACAAGTTAGATGAATACAAAGCAAATGTTAGACAGTAATAAGACATTGATACAGACATTGATATGACACTTTAAAATGTATGAGACAAACGTTTTTAAAAATGATCATGTTTTATGAAACAATGTAATGTTCATAATGCAATAGTTGTTTTTGAAAATCAACAAACATCAACTGAGTATCTCATATATTTTACAATGCAACCATTCCACAGTGAGCGGGTAGCACAGTCGAACTTGAAATGATTTTATTGAGCCACTGAGGAGCCTTGCTCTCTGAACAGGCTTTTCTTTTAATTCGTTGAATTTAGATGAACGCAACCCAAGAAGGGTACAGAGCTACTGTACGTCATTAAATATCAAGTTCTCTGCATCTTTTTCTGAAACCTTTTCGCATTTATTGATGTAATCTGTCACAGTCTGTCAGTTTCAGCTCGTTCAAATATTTTCACCTTCCTATTACCTGCCTGCATTCCATTCAATTAGCCCGATCACCACTGGGTTCAATCAATCACTCACCCAGCATATAAACCTGTCTTGTCCTAGATAAAGTGGTAGATAATGAATGAATGAATGAATGAATGAATGTATGTATGTATGTATGTATGTATGTATGTATGTATGTATGTATGGATGTATGGATGTATGTATGGATGGATGGTTGTATGTATGGATGGATGGATGGATGGATGGATGGATGGATGGATGGATGGATGTATGTATGTATGTATGTATGTATGTATGTATGTATGGATGGATGGATGTCCTATCCTTTACTGCCTAACCCTCTCCTCCATGTTGAGATTGCCAGCATTCCTGGTTGAACTGATTTCCCGGCTCTCGACCCTGCCTGCCCCTGACAAGAAGACGCGTTCTTTGAGCCTGGCCAAGATTCAACCTGCCCCTGATTTTATTTCCTGCCCATGATCAGCACAGACTATCTGTCTCCTGTTTCTAGTAAATTATTCAGTACTCTTGCCTGCCTCTGTGTGTTGTTGGGTCTAGTCTCTGATTGTGATAGTTATTGTTGGACTTGTATTATTCGTACTAACCGCTCTTAAAAAAATATTTTTTGGCGTGACCTTCTTTGGTGTCTCATACACTTTAAATATTATCGAAAATGAAAGCAAAGCAAGCAAAACATACATACATAATAATAAACATAATATATAATAGTGTGTCAATGGCCTGAATATAATTACCTTGTCAAACCATTTGCATCCAACAGCTGAGGCATCAATGCAGCATATTTTTACACTTGAACTAAATCATAATAATAAATACTAAATCAACTAACATAACAGGTAAAGCCTTTAGGAACCTAAGAGGTTTTATGACGTGACATAGGAGACCCCATGAAACACATTGTCATATCAATGTTTTGTTGACACTGCTGCAATGAATTAGACTAAACAGAAAATGGCACCAATATCAAATATGCAGGCTGTAGTTTAGCTGCTGGTAATTATTTTCGCATTAAATTTACATACATTTACATGCAATATTAACTATGTCTACATACTATGTACCTGATCATTGTGGTGTTTTGAAGCTTAATGATTTGTGATTGGTTCAACTTGATGGACACCAGATTATTCTGAAGGTCCTGCTCAATGGAGGTCAGGGAGATGAAGAATGACTCGATGTAACTGCCAAAGAATAACAAAAAAAAAAACGTTAATAGGTAGCATGACTGGTGAAAAGTAGCCTTGTTGCTTTTTGGTACATGAATAATTGTGCACAAATATGAATGATCAGAGTGTATGAATTATTGATTGTGAGGAGTATATATACTACAGGTCAAATATAATGACTGAAGAATATAATTGGCAATGGGTGGAATCCTATCATATCTCCGAAATGATGAGTCTTGACGAAACCCCAACAGTTACAAGAGAGAAGGTAATGTCCAATACTTTTAATTGCCCATTAATTTGCAACAACAACAACAACAACAACAATAATAATAACAATAATCATAATATTTCAAAATTTGGGGGCACCTTTTTCAAAAAGCTATGCATAGCCATTTATGAGCTATCACCTTGTTGGGAATTGTGTCACAGTGGTCCTAAAGGAAAATAAGGAGAATACTCAAAGACTTGCTCCATTCCACAGACACAACTTACTGTGAGGAATCAGTGTTTGGAAACTCAAAGGTGGGCTCTTATGTCTGTGGTGTTGATATCACCAATGTGTTAGAAAGCTCCTCAGTGGCAAGGCCACTGTGGTGGATGATAAGATCTGGATGTTGTGGGGCTGTACTCGTTGACATGCCTCTATCATGACTTGGACATTGGACAGTGCCTCTAGATAGACAGATTGATGTTGTGGGCCTCCTTTTTAAGAAAAGAGGACCAGAGGGTGTGTGCTACAATACAGGGTTGACACTCCTCACTTTCCCTGGTAAGGTCTATGGTGTGCTTGAGAGCAGTTTTCCTCAACCACATTGTGAGGAGCCAGCTGAGGTGGCTCCTTGTCAGAGAAATCTCTAAAAGAAGACTAGGACCAGCCTAGCTGCTAAGCAGCAAAAAGAGTAACTCAGACCAGCCAAGATTGACTTTTTATACCATGGTAGAGGGAAAAAGCTTGGGCGAACGAACTTGTGCGTTCCCTGGCACTAATTCACCACTCAAGCGCCCCTGCCTGGTTTTTATTCATTCAGCAAAGCATTGCACATTACAGGACATAACAAAAAGAGCCAGTCGGGCGCCAAGATCACAGCTCACACTTTCCTGCGTCTACAGCCTTATCTAAGGACTGGGGCGAGATGAACTAGGACTGCACACAAGGATAGCAATGCACACTATTCTAGACAAGAAATAAGCACATAATGATAACAACTTAATATATGATTTCCTTCACACTCCTGTATCTGGTTAGATTGCCTCTGAGACCAGAGGTCTCCAAACAAAGGTCCATGGCTCATTACCAGTACATGGATCAATTAGTACCAAGTTGCACAGACCGCACAACAAATAATCATTTATTTCCATATGATGTACTGTATTTGAAAGACATTTTATTTTTTAAAACTCTTTATTTTTAAAACTAACCAGATTGTCTTGGATTTGAATTGGTCACTTGAGCGCCAAAATTTCACCCACAAAGGTGCAAAATGAGTAAAAATGGATGGATGGATGGATGGAAGAAGTTTAGATAGATAGATAGATAGATAGATAGATAGATAGATAGATAGATAGATAGATAGATAGATAGATAGATAGATAGATAGATAGATAGATAGAAGAGTTTCAAGGACGAATATGCCGGGTGGCACATGAGGTGGAAATGTTATCACGAAATGACTCCTTCTCCTGCAGTGAGATTTTGAACAGTTTCAAGAAGTATTGAACATAAGCCCATACATTGCAGCTCAGCCAAAACAGTATGTCATTTTGCATGAAGGAAACACCTGGTATATCCTAACTGCTTGCAGGCTGAAAGTCCAAGCCAGTTATTCCAGTCGTCAGAGCAGACTGTTCTCCACACACCATGTTTCTGGACCTGCAGGACTGAACTCCGCCCACTGAGACGCACTGTTATAAAAAACAGTTCAGTTTTTCAACATGTATTAGAATTATTCATTATTCATTAATAAAACAATTTTTATTATTGTACATTATTTTATGGCAAGCGTGTTCAAATCCAGTCCTCAAGGACCGCTGTCCTGCATGTTTTCCAGCTTTCTTTGCCCGACACTTGATTCAAATGATCAATTCATCAGCAAGCTTAGCAGAAGCCTGATAACTATCCTGATCATTTGAGTAAAAAAACCTGAAAAACATGCAGGACAGCAGCCCTAGAGGACCAAGTTTGGACACCCCTGTTTTATGGGATGGTGTTGGTGATGGCAGGCATTATCAAAGGGTGAAAACAATGGATTTGATGCCATTTGGAATTGTCAGGATGTAATCAATGGTGTCTAGACTTTTATTTTAATTGTATGTGTTAAGCATATACAGCGATCCCCCTACTTCGCGGTTAATGGGGGCTGTCAACCCCCCGCGAAGTCTGAAACCCGCGAAGTAGGGTATCAGTTCCTAGATTTCTATGTATGCCCCAATATAGCCGCAGTAACCATAAACAATCCTTTTTTTTTGTATTTTTTGCCTATTTTATTTCCTTTCTCCTATTATTTAACATTACATTATCCTTATTAACATTATTGTATATTCATTAAATAACTAATATTACTTAAGTTTGTTGAGAATTTGTTCTCAGGACTGGTTATCAGCACCAAGACTCTGGTGAAAGAGTACGCAAGTCATCACGTTGAACTTCACATTTATTTTGGCTCATGTATGGTGTATCATGTAGTATCTGTTGAATAATAAATCAACAACAATCTTAAAGTCAGTCAACTAACATATAAACACTTAATCTATGAATTTTCCTGTATTTTTAGCTGACATTAGCGGGTTAGCAACAACAACAACCACTAACTATAAAGTGCAACCTCTACACAAACGAACAGATGAACAGAATAAACACTCATCGCTTACTAAACATAGGCAGTAGCGTGCGTTAACATAAATGATAATAAACTATAAATATGAGCTTACGTTGTCATTCACTACATCACCGTAACAAGCCAAATGACGCACAGAGAGCGTAAAACAGGAAACGGATATGCAACGCGACCCGACAAATTAAAAGCATACATTTCAAAATAAGATAAAAACGTCACGAACTCTAACACTTGAAGAATTCTTAACATAGTTATTAACTAACATTACTTCGTTATTTGATCAATACAGTATTGTATAATGTACTTTTTTGCTTTTTTTCAAATTTTGTACATTTTTGCACATTTTTTAAATGTTTTTTATTTTGAAATATGTTTTTAATTTTCCTGGAAAAAAACGCAATGTACTGAGACCGCGATATCTGAGACCGCGAAGTAGGAGGGATCACTGTATACTCTTTTCCACTTTGCAGTCCTTCATGATGGGAAGTTCCGAGCTGGTAAGGGCATACTTGTTGCCCTCAGGCTAAGTGCATGTGCATTTGCATTTACCCCAGTGGACGAGAGGGTAGTCTCCCTCTGCCCTCGGGTGTGGTTGGGTGGGTGGTGGTGTGTGTGTGTGTGTGGGGGGAGGGGGGGGTGTCCCTGACTGTGGATTTTTGCTTATGCAACAAACAGCAGTTCAACGTACCCAATGAACCACACTTTTTGAGTCCTTATAGGGTTTGCTGGAGTGTGAGATCAATCTGAACCAGAGCGGCGTTTTGTTATTGGACTTCTGCGCTTGTCACGGATTGTCCATAACAAACACAATGTCCATATGTGCACTTGGCACTAGGTCAAAAAGGTAGCCCTCCTTCAATTTGTGTTGGAGGGACAGATCCTAACTGTTGTTTGAATGTAGACATCAAACAGCAGCTGAAACTACTCACACTTTTTGAATTCCTGAGTGGTAAAGCTGAAGAGTGGTCCTCCTGGGCAGTGGTCCCCAACCTTTTGATCACCGCCTTAGATTTAGACTACGGACCGGGGGGGTGCTGGCTGCTCTAAAAACCACATCATCCTTTTCACTACGCCATCCTTTTACATTGATTTATATTGCGGACCGGGTGCGGGGGAGAGCTGGCTGGACGGGGCTTTCTGTTGCTGTTGTACTTTTTGTCCACTTTTTTTTATTCGCGCGAGGAGAGGGGAGGGGAGTGCAGCGAGCTTGCTGTGCACTTTACGGTAGATCCGGAAGGAAGAGCATTGCTGAGAACTTTCACTTTTCTGGGATGTGACAGAGCCAATATTTTCACCGACAGCACCTTTATTCTTTGCGGCAATAGTCGCCTCCAAAAAATAAAACTTTCACTGTTGCAATCGAGTGGCCAAGACCGTGCTAAATATTGTGCTGACAATGCTGCACTATCGTTAGCTTAGCACAGTAACTACGTTTCAACAGCTGTTACGTGTTGCAAATGCTGCACATACCAGTTGTCCCAAGTTCTCGCTTCCACCTTTTGACAAGCCAGGTGAGGGCTCTTGCTTGGCTCTGTTTTGTATTGAAAGCGCAGCTGACCGTGTTGGATAACTCCGGGTGACCGAAAAGCGGCCGCCATGATTCATCCCTGCCCCCTGCGTGAGCCATTGAATGTTCCCGAAGTTGATTGGCTGTGGCAACTCGAAACGCGGAAAAAGTACATAAAAAATTACTTCATGCAAAAGGCGAAATTTCGCTTCTCGTGACCGCGTGCGGCCATTTGCGTCGCTCCATTCGCTTCCATCGCGTTGCCAGACGTGCCTTCGCGCCCAGTCACGCGAACTCCATTAAACTAAATCATCTCCAAAACATTATTTCAGGTGCAGCCCACGCGGCCCGGTACCAGTTGATCCACGGACCGGTACCGTTCCGCGGACCGGGGGTTGGGGACCACTACTCCTGGGGACTGAGGACTCAATCGTTCTGCTGGGAGACATCAAAGCTACGTGGGTAATACAGTAATGACAGTGAGACCCTGGAAGTGCGTTATTAGAAGGAAATCCCACCCCCCTCCAGTCAGCCATGCATAAGGGTGTCCCAATGGATGCCGTAGTTTGATAATAGACTTTGTGAATTTGTCACTGGATTTGCGGCTGCATGTTTTAGACACTTGTGACAAATGTCTGTCAAATGATCATCATTTTGTGTTGTCTTGGCTTTGTTAGTAGGAGTAGATGACATGCATGACCCAAACGTATTTTGAAAGTTTGCTGGGGATGTTTGTCAGAAAGCCTGTCAAGAGTTTTCATATCCATCTAGAACACAACTTTTCCCATTTCACAAGGACATTGAGTCCATATACAGGTGACACCCTGAACTGGTTGCAAGCCAATTGCAGGGCACATAAGGGACAAACAACCATTTACCCAATCACATCTAAAGACAATTTAGAGTGTTCAATTCACCTACCATGCATGTTTTTTGGAGTGTAGGAGGAAGCCGGAGTCCCCGGAGAGAACCAGCATGGGCTAGGAGAGAACATGGAAACTCCACACAGGAAGGCCAGAACGAGGTGAATTTGAACTCGAATCCCTGAAATGTGAGGCCGACGTCCTAACCAAATCACCACCGAGATTATTTTCCAACTATCTGAACAAGCCCTCCTCAGCCTCCCTGATAGTCTTTTCAGGAATGCTAGAGAGAAGTGTTAGGAAATTTGATTCTTAGATTCAGGGAAATATTCTGATCTAAACCATACGATTCCAATGTGCAATCATCCCAACATGCCATTATGCCAACGTAACGCAGGTTTGCGGGGGCACTTTATAGCTGCTTGCAGCTCTTGCGAGGGCGTTACTGCTTGGGCCCAAATGTGCTTTGAGGGATTTTTATTTTATTATGGCCCAAACACCAACCGCTGCTAGTTAGGGCCCGAGCAGCTACCGCTGTGAGAGCCCTCTTGTTTTTCTCCAGATTATTATTATTATTATTATTATTATTAGGGCCCGAGCAGCTACCGCTGCGAGAGCCCTCTTGTTTTTCTCCAGATTATTAGGGCCCGAGCAGCTACCGCTGCGAGAGCCCTCTTGTTTTTCTCCAGATTATTATTCTTATTAATATTATTAGGGCCCGAGCAGCCACCGCTGCGAGAGCCCTCTTGTTTTTCTCCAGATTATTAGGGCCCGAGCAGCTACCGCTGCGAGAGCCCTCTTGTTTTTCTCCGGATTATTATTAGGGCCCGAGCAGCTACCGCTGCGAGAGCCCTCTTGTTTTTCTCCAGATTATTATTCTTATTAGGGCCCGAGCAGCTACCGCTGCGAGAGCCCTCTTGTTTTTCTCCAGATTATTATTCTTATTATTAGGGCCCGAGCAGCTACCGCTGCGAGAGCCCTCTTGTTTTTCTCCGGATTATTATTATTATTATTATTATTATTATTAGGGCCCGTGCAGCTACCGCTGCGAGAGCCCTCTTGTTTTTCTCCGGATTATTATTATTATTAGGGCCCGAGCAGCTACCGCTGCGAGAGCCCTCTTGTTTTTCTCCAGATTATTAGGGCCCGAGCAGCTACCGCTGCGAGAGCCCTCTTGTTTTTCTCCAGATTATTATTATTATTAGGGCCCGAGCAGCTACCGCTGCGAGAGCCCTCTTGTTTTTCTCCAGATTATTAGGGCCCGAGCAGCTACCGCTGCGAGAGCCCTCTTGTTTTTCTCCAGATTATTATTATTATTATTATTATTATTATTATTATTATTATTTACTGTGCAGCGCTTTTCCATTTTTGAGGGCCTAAACATGCACGAAAAGTCACCAAAATTTGCACATTTGTCGGGCCCGGTGAAAAATTGGATATTTTTGTGTTTCTCAAAAGAATGCAAAAAAAATTACTCTGCAGCGCCACCTAAGGTTGAAAAAGTGCACCTGGTCCCGGCCCGTTTGACCTAGAGCTACGAAAATTTTTAGGCATATGAAGGGCCTAGAGTCCTACAAAAAAGTCAGCGCGAGCCATGTGCTCAGATGTACAGAAAAAGAGTTATGAATTTTTGAATGTGCATTTTTGGCCCATTTTTGCACGTTTGCAGGTTCCAAACTGCTCCTTGTTTCTCCTAAACGCTTTACTCAATCGCCTTCAAATTTGCTGTGGTCGATATTCACACATAGGGGCACAACTGGGCAAAATTTGGTGCAGATCCGCTGACATATATGATTGGGGCGTGGCTTCAAATTATGTGTTCAATTTTTCCTTCGCCAAGAGGGACAAAAACCTTAATAACTTTGATGTACTAGCTTAAAAAAATCTAAAACTTCATAGACACATGGAAACTTATGTCTTTAACACCTTTAAAAAAAGTTTTTTTAAATACCTACTAGCGCCGCCTAGTGGTTGATTAAAATGTCATTTTTTACACTTTCATGTATTGTGCTCAGTCTGTTTGAGTAAAACAAATGAAAATTGGTCAGAATATCATTAAGACATGGAATATTAAGGTTTTGAAATTTTACGACTTTTCGATAATGGGCGTAGTCTGCACGCCACCTCAAAGTCAGATGACTCGCCAAAACGAAAAAAGGGGCTGTAATTGGCCCCAAAATGGCCTTATGAGTGGAAAATAGCCTCTCACTCCCGGCCCGTTTGACCTAGAGCTCCAAAAATTTGTAGCCTTATGTAGGACCTCGAGCCCTACAAAAAAGTCAGCGCGAGCCATGTGCTCAGATGTACAGAAAGAGAGTTATGAATTTTTGAATGTGCACCTTTAGCCCGTTTTTGCTCATTTGCAGGTCCCGAACTGCTCCTTTTTTCTCCCAAACGCTTGACCCGATCGACTTCAAATTTGCTGTGATGTTTTATCTGACTGTGAGGCACAATTGTTTTAATTTTTGTGATGATCTGCCATCAAATATGTTGGGGGCGGGGCTTTATATTATGCCTTTGATGATTACTTTGCCACATGTGAAACAAACCTTTATAACTCAGCTTTACAAGCTTGGAAAAATCTGAAACTTCACAGACACATGGAGACTCAAGCCCTTAACACAAGTGTTTAAAAAAATATTAAATTGCTTATAAGGCCATCTAGTGGCAAACAAAAATGTCAGTCTGATGTCTCGCCAAAACGAAAAAAGTTGCTCTGTTTGGTCCCAGATGGTCTTATCTTTTCTAAACTTCATATATTTGATGGATTTCCAATGTGGAATACACCTAACAACGTATTTTTTGTTATAGTGCGAGCGCCACCTAGTGGCAGCCAAAAATATAGCATTTTTTAAACGTTTTTATGTGTTTGGCTGAGCCCTTTGATGTAATATTGCTGAAATTAGGTCTGCTAAGCTTCTAGACAGCCCTGCTGACCTCCACCAAATTTTACGAAGTTTCGATAACGGGCGTGGCCTCTACGACCATTTTCATTCCGAAGCTTTATCTGTCCAGTAAAAGTTGCTCTAATTTGACCCAGATGATCTAATCTTCTCACAATTTCACACATTGGATGAAAATATTCTCCTGAACATATCGACAAAAATATATTCCAGTTTAAAGCTAGCGCCACCTAGTGGCTGCAAAAAATGTCATCAGTCGAAAGATTACAGTCAATCCTGTTTGGTATGACCTACAGCTATGAAACTTTGTAGGCAAATGAAGGACTGCAAGACCTACAAAAAAGTCCATAAAAGTGATGTGCTAGGATGTACAGAAAAATTGTTATGAATTTTTTTAATGTGCAGTTTTGTCCCATTCTTAGACATTAGCTGGTCTCAAACTAGTGCCTTTTTCTCTTACACGATTCACCCCATTACCTTCAACTTTGGCATGAATCATTATCCAACTGAGGGGCACACATAGTCCAAATATCGTGAAGATCTCTAGACATAAAAGATGGGGGCGGAGCTTCAAATTATGTTTAATACTTCCTTCGCCAAGAGTGACAAAAATCTTAATAACTCAGCTATGACAGCTTCAAAACATCTGAAACTTTCCTGGGCCTTTAAAAGTCATGCAATAATACAGCTATGTGATAAACTTTCAAATCATTTACAGCGCCACCCAGTGGCGCACAAAAATCTCATTTTTTCTACTTTTATGTACTGTGAAATGCCTGTTTGACTAAATGAACTAAAAAATGGTCAGAAAAGCTATGACACATTGGAACATTAAGGTTCTCTACTTTTATGACTTTTCATTAAAGGGCGTGGCCTCTATGCAAACTCAAAGTCTGATGTCTCCCCAAAACGGTAAAAGTTGCTGTAATTGGACCTAGATGATCTGATGTTTGCAAAACTTCATATATGGGATGGGAGTCCAATGTGAAACACACCTACAAGCCTATTTTTTATCATAGTACGAGCGCCACCTAGTGGCAGCAAAAAATGTCATTAGTCGAAAGATTACAGTCAATCCTGTTTGGTTTGACCTACAGCTATGAAACTTTGTAGGCAAATGAAGGACTCTAAGACCTACAAAAAAGTCCATAGAAGTGATGTGCTAGGATGTACAGAAAAATTGTTATGAATTTTTTTAATGTGCAGTTTTGTCCCATTCTTAGACATTAGCTGGTCTCAAACTAGTGCCTTTTTCTCTTAAACGATTCACCCTATTACCTTCAACTTTGGAATAAATCATTCTCCAACTGAGGGGCACACATAGTTCAAATATCGTGAAGATCTCTTGACATAAAAGATGGGGGCGGAGCTTCAAATTACGTTTAATACTTCCTTCGCCAAGAGTGACACAAATCTTAATAACTGAGCTATGGCAGCTTCAAACCATCTGAAACTTTCCTGGGACTTTAAATGTCATGCAATAATACAGCTATGTGATAAACTTTCAAATCATTTACAGCGCCACCCAGTGGCAGACAAAAACATCATTTTTTATACTTTTATGTACTGTGAAATGCCTGTTTGACTAAATGAACTAAAAATTGGTCAGAAAAGCTATGACACATTGGAACATTAAGGTTCTCAACTTTTATGACTTTTCATTAAAGGGCGTGGCCTCTATGCCAACTCAAAATCCGATGTCTCGCCAAAACGGTAAAAGTTGCTGTAATTGGACCTAGATGATCTGATGTATGCAAAACTTCATATATGGGATGGGAGTCCAATGTGAAACACACCTACAAGCCTATTTTTTATCATAGTACGAGCGCCACCTAGTGGCAGCAAAAAATATAGCAAATCCTTAATGTTTTTATGTACTCTGCTGAGCCCCTTGAAGTGATATCCCTTAAATGTTTTCTGAAAAGCCAGTGGCCATGCCTTATGCCCTCCACAAATCAGTACACTGTTTCCACAGTGGGTGTGGCCTATATGGCATTGAAAGTCACAAAATTGTAACAATAAAAGCTGCAGTAACTCCACCCACATTGTCCCACCTTGTCTAAATTTTACATATTTGGTAAGAGTCCTGCACTAAAGTCATCTACAACTACTTTATCATCCTTCAAAGTCCTTGTTCATACCCCGACCTGTTCATACCCCAACGTGCACAGGTCTGCGAGGGCCCTTTATAGCTGCTTGCAGCTCTAGTTATTATTATTATTTACTGTGCAGCGCTTTTCCATTTTTGAGGGCCTAAACATGCACGAAAAGTCACCAAAATTTGCACATTTGTCGGGCCCGGTGAAAAATTGGATATTTTTGTGTTTCCCAAAACAATGCAAAAAAAATGGCTCTGCAGCGCCACCTAAGGTCGAAAAAGTGCACCTGGTCCCGGCCCGTTTGACCTAGAGCTATGAAAATTTTTAGGCATATGTAGGACCTAGAGACCTACAAAAAAGTCAGCGCAAGCCATGTGCTCAGATGTACAGAAAAAGAGTTATGAATTTTTGAATGTGCATTTTTGGCCCATTTTTGCACGTTTGCAGGTCCCAAACTGCTCCTTGTTTCTCCCAAACGCTTTACTCAATCGCCTTCAAATTTGTTGTGGTCCATATTCACACATAGGGGCACAATTGGGCAAAATTTGGTGCAGATCCGCTGACATATATGATAGGGGCGTGGCTTCAAATTATGTGTTCAATTTTTCCTTCGCCAAGAGTGACAAAAACCTTAATAACTTTGATGTACTAGCTTAAAAAAATCTAAAACTTCATAGACACATGGAAAGTTATGTCTTTAACACCTTTAAAAAAAGTTTTTTTAAATACCTACTAGCGCCGCCTAGTGGTTGATTAAAATATCATTTTTTACACTCTCATGTATTGTGCTCAGTCTGTTTGAGTAAAACAAATGAAAATTGGTCAGAATATCATTAAGACATGGAATATTAAGGTTTTAAAATTTTACGACTTTTCGATAATGGGCGTAGTCTGCACGCCACCTCAAAGTCAGATGACTCGCCAAAACGAAAAAAGTGGCTGTAATTGGCCCCAAAATGGCCTTATGAGTGGAAAATAGCCTCTCACTCCCGGCCCGTTTGACCTAGAGCTCCAAAAATTTGTAGCCTTATGTAGGACCTCGAGCCCTACAAAAAAGTCAGCGCGAGCCCTATGCTCAGATGTACAGAAAGAGAGTTATGAATTTTTGAATGTGCACCTTTAGCCCGTTTTTGCTCATTTGCAGGTCCCGAACTGCTCCTTTTTTCTCCCAAACGCTTGACCCGATCGACTTCAAATTTGCTGTGATGTTTGATCTGACTGTGAGGCACAATTGTTCAAATTTTCGGGATGATCCGCCATCAAATATGTTGGGGGCGGGGCTTTATATTATGCCTTTGATGATTACTTTGCCACATGTGAAACAAACCTTTATAACTCAGCTTTACAAGCTTAGAAAAATCTGAAACTTCACAGACACATGGAGACTCAAGCCCTTAACACAAGTGTTTAAAAAAATATTCAATTGCTTATAAGGCCATCTAGTGGCAAACAAAAATGTCAGTCTGATGTCTCGCCAAAACGAACAAAGTTGCTGTGTTTGGTCCCAGATGGTCTTATCTTTTCTAAACTTCATATATTTGATGGGTTTCCAATGCGGAATACACCTAACAACGTATTTTTTGTTATAGTGCGAGCGCCACCTAGTGGGAGCCAAAAATAGAGCATTTTTTAAACGTTTTTATGTGTTTAGCTGAGCCCTTTGATGTAATATCGCTGAAATTAGGTCTGAAAAGCCTCTAGACAGCCCTGCTGACCTCCACCAAATTTTACGAAGTTTCGATAATGGGCGCGGCCTCTACGACCATTTTCATTCCGAAGCTTTATCTGTCCAGTAAAAGTTGCTCTAATTTGACCCAGATGATCTGATCTTCTCACAATTTCACACATTGGATGAAAATATTCTCCTGAACATATCGACAAAAATATATTCCAGTTTAAAGCTAGCGCCACCTAGTGGCTGCAAAAAATGACCTACAGCTATGAAACTTTGTAGGCAAATGAAGGACTGCAAGACCTACAAAAAATTCAATAGAAGTGATGTGCTAGGATGTACAGAAAAATTGTTAAGAATTTTTTTAATGTGCAGTTTTGTCCCATTCTTAGACATTAGCTGGTCTCAAACTAGTGCCTTTTTCTCTTAAACGATTCACCCCATTACCTTCAACTTTGGCATGAATCATTATCCAACTGAGGGGCACACATAGTCCAAATATCGTGAAGATCTCTTGACAGAAAAGATGGGGGCGGAGCTTCAAATTATGTTTAATACTTCCTTCGCCAAGAGTGACAAAAATGTTAATAACTCAGCTTTGACAGCTTCAAACCATCTGAATCTTTCCTGGGACTTTAAAAGTCATGCAATAATACAGCTATGTGATAAACTTTCAAATCATTTACAGCGCCACCCAGTGGCGGACAAAAATCTCATTTTTTATACTTTTATGTACTGTGAAATGCCTGTTTGACTAAATGAACTCAAAAATGGTCAGAAAAGCTATGACACATTGGAACATTAAGGTTCTCAACTTTTATGACTTTTCATTAAAGGGCGTGGCCTCTATGCAAACTCAAAGTCTGATGTCTCCCCAAAACGGTGAAAGTTGCTGTAATTGGACCTAGATGATCTGATGTTTGCAAAACTTCATTTATGGGATGGGAGTCCAATGTGAAACACACCTACAAGCCTATTTTTTATTATAGTACGAGCGCCACCTAGTGGCAGCAAAAAATATAGCAAATCCTTAATGTTTTTATGTACTCTGCTGAGCCCCTTGAAGTGATATCCCTTAAATGTTTTCTGAAAAGCCAGTGGCCATGCCTTATGCCCTCCACAAATCAGTACGATGTTTCGACAGTGGGTGTGGCCTATATGGCATTGAAAGTCACAAAATTGGAACAATAAAAGCTGCAGTAACTCCACCCACATTGTCCCACCTTGTCTAAATTTTACATATTTGGTAAGAGTCCTGCACTGAAGTCATCTACAACTACTATTTCATTGTTCATAGTCCTTGTTCATACCCCGACCTGTTCATACCCCAACGTGCACAGGTCTGCGAGGGCCCTTTATAGCTGCTTGCAGCTCTAGTTATTATTATTATTATTTACTGTGCAGCGCTTTTCCAATTTTGAGGGCCTAAACATGCACGAAAAGTCACCAAAATTTGCACATTTGTCGGGCCCGGTGAAAAATTGGATAATTTTGTGTTTCCCAAAACAATGCAAAAAAAATGGCTCTGCAGCGCCACCTAAGGTTGAAAAAGTGCACCTGGTCCCGGCCCGTTTGACCTAGAGCTACGAAAATTTTTAGGCATATGTAGGACCTAGAGACCTACAAAAAAGTCAGCGCGAGCCATGTGCTCAGATGTACAGAAAAAGAGTTATGATTTTTTGAATGTGCATTTTTGGCCCATTTTTGCACGTTTGCAGGTCCCAAACTGCTCTTTGTTTTTCCTAAACGCTTTACTCAATCACCTTCAAATTTGCTGTGGTCAATATTCACACATAGGGGCACAAGTGGGCAAAATTTGGTGCAGATCCGCTGACATATATGATAGGGGCGTGGCTTCAAATTATATGTTCAATTTTTCCTTCGCCAAGAGTGACATAAACCTTAATAACTTTGATGTACTGGCTTAAAAAAATCTAAAACTTCATACACACATGGAAACTTATGTCTTTAACACCTTTGAAAAAAGTTTTTTTAAATATTTACTAGCGCCGCCTAGTGGTTGATTAAAATGTCATTTTTTACACTTTCATGTATTGTGCTCAGTCTGTTTGAGTAAAACAAATGAAAATTGGTCAGAATATCATTAAGATATGGAATATTAAGGTTTTAAAATTTTACGACTTTTCGATAATGGGCGGAGTCTGCACGCCACCTCAAAGTCAGATGACTCGCCAAAACGAAAAAAGTGGCTGTAATTGGCCCCAAAATGGCCTTATGAGTGGAAAATAGCCTCTCACTCCCGGCCCGTTTGACCTAAAGCTACAAAAATTTGTAGCCTTATGTAGGACCTCGAGCCCTACAAAAAAGTCAGCGCAAGCCCTATGCTCAGATGTACAGAAAGAGAGTTATGAATTTTTGAATGTGCACTTTTGGCCCGTTTTTGCTCATTTGCAGGTCCCGAACTGCTCCTTTTTTCTCCCAAACGCTTGACCCGATCGACTTCAAATTTGCTGTGATGTTTTATCTGACTGTGAGGCACAATTGTTCAATTTTTTGTGACGATCCGCCAACAAATATGTTGGGGGCGGGGCTTTATATTATGCCTTTGATGATTACTTTGCCACATGTGAAACAAACCTTTATAACTCAGCTTTACAAGCTTAGAAAAATCTGAAACTTCACAGACACATGGAGACTCAAGCCCTTAACACAAGTGGTTAAACAAATCTTCAATTGCTTGTGAGGCCATCTAGTGGCAAACAAAAATGTCAGTCTGATGTCTCGCCAAAACGAACAAAGTTGCTGTGTTTGGTCCCAGATAGTCTTATCTTTTCTAAACATTACATATTTGATGGATTTCCAATGCAGATTACACCTATCAACGTATTTTTTGCTATAGTGCGAGCGCCACCTAGTGGCAGACAAAAAAATAGCATTTTTGAAACATTTTTACGTGTTTAGCTAAGCCCTTTGAAGTAATATCGCTGAAATTAAGTGTGACAAGCCTCTAGACAGCCTTGCTGACCTCCACCAAATTTTACGAATTTTTGATGATGGGCGTGGCCTTTACGTCCATTTTCATTCCGAAAATTTAACGGACCAGTAAAAGCTGCTGTAATTTGACCCAGATGATCTGATCTTCTCACAATTTCACACATTGGATGAAAATCTGTTCCTGAAGACATCGACAAACATATATTCCAGTTTAAAGCTAGCGCCACATAGTGGCTGCAAAAAATGTCATTAGTCGAAAGATTGGAGTTATTCCTGTTTGGTTTGACCTAACACTATAAAAGTTTTTAGGCATATGTAGGATTGTAAGACCTACAAAAAAGTCAATAGGAGTGATGTGCTAAGATGTACAGAATAATTTTTATGATTTTTTTTTATGTGCAATTTTGCCCCATTCTTAGACATTAGCCGGTCTAAATCTAGTGCCTTTTTCTCTTAAACGGTTCACCCGATTAACTTCTACGTTGGCATGGACTATTAGCAGATATAGCGGCACAAATCTCCCAAAAATTGTGAAGATCCCATGACTTGTAAGATGTGGGTGGAGCTTCAAATTGTTTTGAATATTTTCTTCGCCAAGAGTGACAAAAACCTTAATAACTCAGCTGTTTCAGCTTCAAATCATGTGAAACACTTGCAGGGAGTTTAAAAGTCATGCCCTAATACAGCTATGTGATAAACATCCAAATCATTTACAGCGCCACCTAGTGGCGGACAAAAATCTAATTTTTTACACTCTCATGTACTGTGCAATGTCTGTTTGACTACATGAACTAAAAAATGGTCAGAAAAGCTATGACACAGTGAAGAATGAAGGTTCTCAACTTTTATGATTTTTCAATCAAAGGCGTGGCCTGTATGCCAGCTCAAAGTCCGATTTCTCACCAAAACGGTAAAAGTTGCTGTAATTGGACCTAGATGATCTGATGTTTGCAAAACTTCATATATGGGATGGGAGTCCAATGTGAAACACACCTACAAGCCTATTTTTTATCATAGTACGAGCGCCACCTAGTGGCAGCAAAATATATAGCAAATCCTTAATGTTTTTATGTACTCTGCTGAGCCCCCCCTTGAAGTGATATCCCTTAAATGTTTTCTGAAAAGCCAGTGGCCATGCCTTATGCCCCCCACAAATCAGTACAATGTTTCGACAGTGGGTGTGGCCTATATGGCATTGAAAGTCACAAA
The DNA here is from genome assembly GCF_059441005.1 of Hippichthys cyanospilos. NCBI lineage: Eukaryota > Metazoa > Chordata > Actinopteri > Syngnathiformes > Syngnathidae > Hippichthys > Hippichthys cyanospilos. Next base: position 6,893,077 of record NC_142373.1, read on the forward strand.
ATTGGAACAACAAAAGCTGCAGTAACTCCACACACATTGTCCCACCTTGTCTAAATTTTACATATTTGGTAATAGTCCTGCACTGAAGTCATCTACAACTACTTTTTCATCGTTCATAGTCCTTGTTCATACCCCGACCTGTTCATACCTCAACGTGCACAGGTCTGCGAGGGCCCTTTATAGCTGCTTGCAGCTCTAGTTATTAGGGCCCGAGCAGCTACCGCTGCGAGAGCCCTCTTGTTTTTCTCCAGATTATTATTATTATTATTATTATTATTATTATTATTATTTACTGTGCAGCGCTTTTCCATTTTTGAGGGCCTAAACATGCACGAAAAGTCACCAAAATTTGCACATTTGTCGGGCCCGGTGAAAAATTGGATATTTTCGTGTTTCCCAAAACAATGCAAAAAAAATGGCTCTGCAGCGCCACCTAAGGTTGAAAAAGTGCACCTGGTCCCGGCCCGTTTGACCTAGAGCTACGAAAATTTTTAGGCATATGTAGGACCTAGAGACCTACAAAAAAGTCAGCGCGAGCCATGTGCTCAGATGTACAGAAAAAGAGTTATGAATTTTTGAATGTGCATTTTTGGCCCATTTTTGCACGTTTGCAGGTCCCAAACTGCTCCTTGTTTCTCCTAAACGCTTTACTCAATCACCTTCAAATTTGCTGTGGTCCATATTCACACATAGGGGCACAAGTGGGCAAAATTTGGTGCAGATCCGCTGACATATATGATAGGGGCGTGGCTTCAAATTATGTGTTCAATTTTTCCTTCGCCAAGAGTGACATAAACCTTAATAACTTTGTTGTACTAGCTTAAAAAAATCTAAAACTTCATAGATACATGGAAACTTATGTCTTTAACACGTTTGAAAAAAGTTTTTTTAAATACCTACTAGCGCCGCCTAGTGGTTGATTAAAATGTTATTTTTTACACTTTCATGTATTGTGCTCAGTCTGTTTGAGTAAAACAAATGAAAATTGGTCAGAATATCATTAAGACATGGAATATTAAGGTTTCAAAATTTTACGACATTTCGATAATGGGCGTAGTCTGCACGCCACCTCAAAGTCAGATGACTCGCCAAAATGAAAAAAGTGGCTGTAATTGGCCCCAAAATGGCCTTATGAGTGGAAAATAGCCTCTCACTCCCGGCCCGTTTGACCTAGAGCTCCAAAAATTTGTAGCCTTATGTAGGACCTCGACCTCTACAAAAAAGTCAGCGCGAGCCATGTGCTCAGATGTACAGAAAGAGAGTTATGAATTTTTGAAGGTGCACCTTTAGCCCGTTTTTGCTCATTTGCAGGTCCCGAACTGCTCCTTTTTTCTCCCAAACGCTTGACCCGATCGACTTCAAATTTGCTGTGATGTTTGATCTGACTGTGAGGCACAATTGTTCAAATTTTCGGGATGATCTGCCAACAAATATGTTGGGGGCGGGGCTTCATATTATGCCTTTGATGATTACTTTGCCACATGTGAAACAAACCTTTATAACTCAGCTTTACAAGCTTAGAAAAATCTGAAACTTCACATACACATGAAGACTTAAGCCCTTAACACAAGTGTTTCAAAAAATCTTCAATTGCTTATAAGGCCATCTAGTGGGAAACAAAAATGTCAGTCTGATGTCTCGCCAAAACGAACAAAGTTGCTGTGTTTGGTCCCAGATGGTCTTATCTTTTCTAAACTTCATATATTTGATGGGTTTTCAATGCGGAATACACCTATCAACGTATTTTTTGTTATAGTGCGAGCGCCACCTAGTGGCAGCCAAAAATAGAGCATTTTTTAAACGTTTTTATGTGTTTAGCTGAGCCCTTTGATGTAATATCGCTGAAATTAGGTCTGAAAAGCCTCTAGACAGCCCTGCTGACCTCCACCAAATTTTACGAAGTTTCGATAATGGGCGTGGCCTCTACGACCATTTTCATTCCGAAGCTTTATCTGTCCAGTAAAAGTTGCTCTAATTTGACCCAGATGATCTGATCTTCTCACAATTTCACACATTGGATGAAAATATTCTCCTGAACATATCGACAAAAATATATTCCAGTTTAAAGCTAGCGCCACCTAGTGGCTGCAAAAAATGTCATTAGTCGAAAGATTACAGTCAATCCTGTTTGGTTTGACCTACAGCTATGAAACTTTGTAGGCAAATGAAGAACTGCAAGACCTACAAAAAAGTCAATAGAAGTGATGTGCTAGGATGTACAGAAAAATTGTTAAGAATTTTTTTAATGTGCAGTTTTGTCCCATTCTTAGACATTAGCTGGTCTCAAACGAGTGCCTTTTTCTCTTAAACGATTCACCCCATTACCTTCAACTTTGGCATGAATCATTATCCAACTGAGGGGCACACATAGTCCAAATATCGTGAAGATCTCTTGACAGAAAAGATGGGGGCGGAGCTTCAAATTATGTTTAATACTTCCTTCGCCAAGAGTGACAAAAATCTTAATAACTCAGCTATGACAGCTTCAAACCATCTGAAACTTTCCTGGGACTTTAAAAGTCATGCAATAATACAGCTATGTGATAAACTTTCAAATCATTTACAGCGCCACCCAGTGGCGGACAAAAATCTCATTTTTTATACTTTTATGTACTGTGAAATGCCTGTTTGACTAAATGAACTAAAAAATGGTCAGAAAAGCTATGACACATTGGAACATTAAGGTTCTCAACTTTTATGACTTTTCATTAAAGGGCGTGGCCTCTATGCAAACTCAAAGTCTGATGTCTCCCCAAAACGGTGAAAGTTGCTGTAATTGGACCTAGATGATCTGATGTTTGCAAAACTTCATATATGGGATGGGAGTCCAATGTGAAACACACCTACAAGCCTATTTTTTATCATAGTACGAGCGCCACCTAGTGGCAGCAAAAAATATAGCAAATCCTTAATGTTTTTATGTACTCTGCTGAGCCCCTTGAAGTGATATCCCTTAAATGTTTTCTGAAAAGCCAGTGGCCATGCCTTATGCCCTCCACAAATCAGTGCGATGTTTCGACAGTGGGTGTGGCCTATATGGCATTGAAAGTCACAAAATTGGAACAATAAAAGCTGCAGTAACTCCACCCACATTGTCCCACCTTGTCTAAATTTTACATATTTGGTAAGAGTCCTGCACTGAAGTCATCTACAACTACTATTTCATTGTTCATAGTCCTTGTTCATACCCCGACCTGTTCATACCCCAACGTGCACAGGTCTGCGAGGGCCCTTTATAGCTGCTTGCAGCTCTAGTTATTATTATTATTTACTGTGCAGCGCTTTTCCATTTTTGAGGGCCTAAACATGCACGAAAAGTCACCAAAATTTGCACATTTGTCGGGCCCGGTGAAAAATTGGATATTTTTGTGTTTCCCAAAACAATGCAAAAAAAAATGGCTCTGCAGCGCCACCTAAGGTCGAAAAAGTGCACCTGGTCCTGGCCCGTTTGACCTAGAGCTACGAAAATTTTTAGGCATATGTAGGACCTAGAGACCTACAGAAAAGTCAGCGTGAGCCATGTGCTCAGATGTACAGAAAAAGAGTTATGAATTTTTGAATGTGCATTTTTGGCCCATTTTTGCACGTTTGCAGGTCCCAAACTGCTCCTTGTTTCTCCTAAACGCTTTACTCAATCGCCTTCAAATTTGCTGTGGTATATAATTAGACATAGGGGCACAACTGGGCAAAATTTGGTGCAGATCCGCTGACATATATGATAGGGGCGTGGCTTCAAATTATGTGTTCAATTTTTCCTTCGCCAAGAGAGACATAAACCTTAATAACTTTGATGTACTAGCTTAAAAAAATCTAAAACTTCATAGACACATGGAAACTTATGTCTTTAACACCTTTAAAAAAAGTTTTTTTAAATACCTACTAGCGCCGCCTAGTGGTTGATTAAAATGTCATTTTTTACACTTTCATGTATTGTGCTCAGTCTGTTTGAGTAAAACAAATGAAAATTGGTCAGAATATCAATAAGACATGGAATATTAAGGTTTTAAAATTTTACGACTTTTTGATAATGGGCGTAGTCTGCACGCCACCTCAAAGTCAGATGACTCGCCAAAACGCAAAAAGTGGCTGTAATTGGACCCAAAATGGCCTTATGAGTGGAAAATAGCCTCTCACTCCCGGCCCGTTTGACCTAGAGCTCCAAAAATTTGTAGCCTTATGTAGGACCTCAAGCCCTACAAAAAAGTCAACGCGAGCCATGTGCTCATATGTACAGAAAGAGAGTTATGAATTTTTGAATGTGCACCTTTAGCCCGTTTTTGCTCATTTGCAGGTCCCGAACTGCTCCTTTTTTCTCCCAAACGCTTGACCTGATCGACTTCAAATTTGCTGTGATGTTTTATCTGACTCTGAGGCACAATTGTTCAAATTTTCGTGACGATCCGCAATCAAATATGGTGGGGGCGGGGCTTCATATTATGCCTTTGATGATTACTTTGCCACATGTGAAACAAACCTTCATAACTCAGCTTTCCAAGCTTGGAAAAATCTGAAACTTCACAGACACATGAAGACTCAAGCCCTTAAGACATGTGTTTAAAAAAATCTTAAATTGCTTATAAGGCCACCTAGTGGCAAACAAAAATGTCCGTTTGATTTTTCGCGAAAACGAACAAAGTTGCTGTATTTGGACCCAGATGGTCTTATCTTTTCTAAACATTACATATTTGATGGATTTCCAATGCGGAATACACCTATCAACGTATTTTTTCTTATAGTGCGAGCGACACCTAGTGGCAGCCAAAAATATAGCATTTTTTAAACGTTTTTATGTGTTTAGCTGAGCCCTTTGAAGTAATATCGCTGAAATTAAGTCTGTCAAGCCTCTAGACAGCCTTGCTGACCTCCACCAAATTTTACGAAGTTTCGATAATGGCCGTGGCCTCTATGACCATTTTCATTCCGAAGCTTTATCTGTCCAGTAAAAGTTGCTGTAATTTGACCCAGATGATCTGATCTTCTCAAAATTTCACACATTGGATAAATATATTCTCCTGAAAATAGGGACAAAAATATATTCCAGTTTAAAGCTAGCGCCACCTAGTGGCTGCAAAAAATGTCATTAGTCGAAAGATTACAGTCAATCCTGTTTGGTTTGACCTACAGCTATGAAACTTTGTAGGCTAATGAAGGACTGTAAGACCTACAAAAATGTCAATAGATGTGATGTGCTAGGATGTACAGAAAAATTGTTATGAATTTTTTTAATGTGCAGTTTTGTCCCATTCTTAGACATTAGCTGGTCTCAAACTAGTG
>NC_142373.1:7754292-7759292 GCF_059441005.1 Hippichthys cyanospilos
CTAACCCTAACCCTAACCCTAACCCTAACCCTAGACCCTAACCCTAACCCTAACCCTAACCCTAACCCTAACCCTAACCCTAACCCTAACCCTAACCCTAACCCTAACCCTAACCCTAACCCTAACCCTAACCCTAACCCTAACCCTAACCCTAACCCTAACCCTAACCCTAACCCTAACCCTAACCCTAACCCTAACCCTAACCCTAACCCTAACCCTAACCCTAACCCTAACCCTAACCCTAACCCTAACCCTAACCCTAACCCTAACCCTAACCCTAACCCTAACCCTAACCCTAACCCTAACCCTAACCCTAACCCTAACCCTAACCCTAACCCTAACCCTAACCCTAACCCTAACCCTAACCCTAACCCTAACCCTAACCCTAACCCTAACCCTAACCCTAACCCTAACCCTAACCCTAACCCTAACCCTAACCCTAACCCTAACCCTAACCCTAACCCTAACCCTAACCCTAACCCTAACCCTAACCCTAACCCTAACCCTAACCCTAACCCTAACCCTAACCCTAACCCTAACCCTAACCCTAACCCTAACCCTAACCCTAACCCTAACCCTAACCCTAACCCTAACCCTAACCCTAACCCTAACCCTAACCCTAACCCTAACCCTAACCCTAACCCTAACCCTAACCCTAACCCTAACCCTAACCCTAACCCTAACCCTAACCCTAACCCTAACCCTAACCCTAACCCTAACCCTAACCCTAACCCTAACCCTAACCCTAACCCTAACCCTAACCCTAACCCTAACCCTAACCCTAACCCTAACCCTAACCCTAACCCTAACCCTAACCCTAACCCTAACCCTAACCCTAACCCTAACCCTAACCCTAACCCTAACCCTAACCCTAACCCTAACCCTAACCCTAACCCTAACCCTAACCCTAACCCTAACCCTAACCCTAACCCTAACCCTAACCCTAACCCTAACCCTAACCCTAACCCTAACCCTAACCCTAACCCTAACCCTAACCCTAACCCTAACCCTAACCCTAACCCTAACCCTAACCCTAACCCTAACCCTAACCCTAACCCTAACCCTAACCCTAACCCTAACCCTAACCCTAACCCTAACCCTAACCCTAACCCTAACCCTAACCCTAACCCTAACCCTAACCCTAACCCTAACCCTAACCCTAACCCTAACCCTAACCCTAACCCTAACCCTAACCCTAACCCTAACCCTAACCCTAACCCTAACCCTAACCCTAACCCTAACCCTAACCCTAACCCTAACCCTAACCCTAACCCTAACCCTAACCCTAACCCTAACCCTAACCCTAACCCTAACCCTAACCCTAACCCTAACCCTAACCCTAACCCTAACCCTAACCCTAACCCTAACCCTAACCCTAACCCTAACCCTAACCCTAACCCTAACCCTAACCCTAACCCTAACCCTAACCCTAACCCTAACCCTAACCCTAACCCTAACCCTAACCCTAACCCTAACCCTAACCCTAACCCTAACCCTAACCCTAACCCTAACCCTAACCCTAACCCTAACCCTAACCCTAACCCTAACCCTAACCCTAACCCTAACCCTAACCCTAACCCTAACCCTAACCCTAACCCTAACCCTAACCCTAACCCTAACCCTAACCCTAACCCTAACCCTAACCCTAACCCTAACCCTAACCCTAACCCTAACCCTAACCCTAACCCTAACCCTAACCCTAACCCTAACCCTAACCCTAACCCTAACCCTAACCCTAACCCTAACCCTAACCCTAACCCTAACCCTAACCCTAACCCTAACCCTAACCCTAACCCTAACCCTAACCCTAACCCTAACCCTAACCCTAACCCTAACCCTAACCCTAACCCTAACCCTAACCCTAACCCTAACCCTAACCCTAACCCTAACCCTAACCCTAACCCTAACCCTAACCCTAACCCTAACCCTAACCCTAACCCTAACCCTAACCCTAACCCTAACCCTAACCCTAACCCTAACCCTAACCCTAACCCTAACCCTAACCCTAACCCTAACCCTAACCCTAACCCTAACCCTAACCCTAACCCTAACCCTAACCCTAACCCTAACCCTAACCCTAACCCTAACCCTAACCCTAACCCTAACCCTAACCCTAACCCTAACCCTAACCCTAACCCTAACCCTAACCCTAACCCTAACCCTAACCCTAACCCTAACCCTAACCCTAACCCTAACCCTAACCCTAACCCTAACCCTAACCCTAACCCTAACCCTAACCCTAACCCTAACCCTAACCCTAACCCTAACCCTAACCCTAACCCTAACCCTAACCCTAACCCTAACCCTAACCCTAACCCTAACCCTAACCCTAACCCTAACCCTAACCCTAACCCTAACCCTAACCCTAACCCTAACCCTAACCCTAACCCTAACCCTAACCCTAACCCTAACCCTAACCCTAACCCTAACCCTAACCCTAACCCTAACCCTAACCCTAACCCTAACCCTAACCCTAACCCTAACCCTAACCCTAACCCTAACCCTAACCCTAACCCTAACCCTAACCCTAACCCTAACCCTAACCCTAACCCTAACCCTAACCCTAACCCTAACCCTAACCCTAACCCTAACCCTAACCCTAACCCTAACCCTAACCCTAACCCTAACCCTAACCCTAACCCTAACCCTAACCCTAACCCTAACCCTAACCCTAACCCTAACCCTAACCCTAACCCTAACCCTAACCCTAACCCTAACCCTAACCCTAACCCTAACCCTAACCCTAACCCTAACCCTAACCCTAACCCTAACCCTAACCCTAACCCTAACCCTAACCCTAACCCTAACCCTAACCCTAACCCTAACCCTAACCCTAACCCTAACCCTAACCCTAACCCTAACCCTAACCCTAACCCTAACCCTAACCCTAACCCTAACCCTAACCCTAACCCTAACCCTAACCCTAACCCTAACCCTAACCCTAACCCTAACCCTAACCCTAACCCTAACCCTAACCCTAACCCTAACCCTAACCCTAACCCTAACCCTAACCCTAACCCTAACCCTAACCCTAACCCTAACCCTAACCCTAACCCTAACCCTAACCCTAACCCTAACCCTAACCCTAACCCTAACCCTAACCCTAACCCTAACCCTAACCCTAACCCTAACCCTAACCCTAACCCTAACCCTAACCCTAACCCTAACCCTAACCCTAACCCTAACCCTAACCCTAACCCTAACCCTAACCCTAACCCTAACCCTAACCCTAACCCTAACCCTAACCCTAACCCTAACCCTAACCCTAACCCTAACCCTAACCCTAACCCTAACCCTAACCCTAACCCTAACCCTAACCCTAACCCTAACCCTAACCCTAACCCTAACCCTAACCCTAACCCTAACCCTAACCCTAACCCTAACCCTAACCCTAACCCTAACCCTAACCCTAACCCTAACCCTAACCCTAACCCTAACCCTAACCCTAACCCTAACCCTAACCCTAACCCTAACCCTAACCCTAACCCTAACCCTAACCCTAACCCTAACCCTAACCCTAACCCTAACCCTAACCCTAACCCTAACCCTAACCCTAACCCTAACCCTAACCCTAACCCTAACCCTAACCCTAACCCTAACCCTAACCCTAACCCTAACCCTAACCCTAACCCTAACCCTAACCCTAACCCTAACCCTAACCCTAACCCTAACCCTAACCCTAACCCTAACCCTAACCCTAACCCTAACCCTAACCCTAACCCTAACCCTAACCCTAACCCTAACCCTAACCCTAACCCTAACCCTAACCCTAACCCTAACCCTAACCCTAACCCTAACCCTAACCCTAACCCTAACCCTAACCCTAACCCTAACCCTAACCCTAACCCTAACCCTAACCCTAACCCTAACCCTAACCCTAACCCTAACCCTAACCCTAACCCTAACCCTAACCCTAACCCTAACCCTAACCCTAACCCTAACCCTAACCCTAACCCTAACCCTAACCCTAACCCTAACCCTAACCCTAACCCTAACCCTAACCCTAACCCTAACCCTAACCCTAACCCTAACCCTAACCCTAACCCTAACCCTAACCCTAACCCTAACCCTAACCCTAACCCTAACCCTAACCCTAACCCTAACCCTAACCCTAACCCTAACCCTAACCCTAACCCTAACCCTAACCCTAACCCTAACCCTAACCCTAACCCTAACCCTAACCCTAACCCTAACCCTAACCCTAACCCTAACCCTAACCCTAACCCTAACCCTAACCCTAACCCTAACCCTAACCCTAACCCTAACCCTAACCCTAACCCTAACCCTAACCCTAACCCTAACCCTAACCCTAACCCTAACCCTAACCCTAACCCTAACCCTAACCCTAACCCTAACCCTAACCCTAACCCTAACCCTAACCCTAACCCTAACCCTAACCCTAACCCTAACCCTAACCCTAACCCTAACCCTAACCCTAACCCTAACCCTAACCCTAACCCTAACCCTAACCCTAACCCTAACCCTAACCCTAACCCTAACCCTAACCCTAACCCTAACCCTAACCCTAACCCTAACCCTAACCCTAACCCTAACCCTAACCCTAACCCTAACCCTAACCCTAACCCTAACCCTAACCCTAACCCTAACCCTAACCCTAACCCTAACCCTAACCCTAACCCTAACCCTAACCCTAACCCTAACCCTAACCCTAACCCTAACCCTAACCCTAACCCTAACCCTAACCCTAACCCTAACCCTAACCCTAACCCTAACCCTAACCCTAACCCTAACCCTAACCCTAACCCTAACCCTAACCCTAACCCTAACCCTAACCCTAACCCTAACCCTAACCCTAACCCTAACCCTAACCCTAACCCTAACCCTAACCCTAACCCTAACCCTAACCCTAACCCTAACCCTAACCCTAACCCTAACCCTAACCCTAACCCTAACCCTAACCCTAACCCTAACCCTAACCCTAACCCTAACCCTAACCCTAACCCTAACCCTAACCCTAACCCTAACCCTAACCCTAACCC